>NW_028270169.1:762500-763549 GCF_037043375.1 Chiloscyllium plagiosum
GAGAGCGCGCGCCAGAGAGAGAGAGAGCGAGAGCGCGCGCCAGAGAGAGCGAGAGCGAGAGCGCGCGCCCAGAGAGCGAGAGCGAGAGCGCGCGCCAGAGAGCGAGAGCGAGAGCGGCGCGCCAGAGAGCGAGAGCGGAGAGCGCGCGCCAGAGAGCGAGAGCGAGAGAGCGCGCGCCAGAGAGCGAGAGCGAGAGCTCGCGCCAGAGAGCGAGAGCGAGAGCCAGAGAGCGAGAGCGAGAGCGCGCGCCAGAGAGCAGAGAGCGAGAGCGCGCGCCAGAGAGCTAGAGCGAGAGCGCGCGCGCCAGAGAGAGAGAGCGAGAGCGAGAGCGCGCGCCAGAGAGAGAGAGCGAGAGCGAGAGCGCGCTGCCAGAGAGCGCAGAGCGCGCAGAGCGAGAGCAGAGCGCGCGCCAGAGAGCGAGAGCGAGAGGCTCGCCGCCAGGAGAGCGAGAGCGAGAGCTCGCGCAGAGAGCGAGAGCGAGAGCGCGCGCCAGAGAGCGAGAGCGAGATGCGCGCGCCAGAGAGCTAGAGCGAGAGGCGCGCGCCAGAGAGAGAGAGCGAGAGCGAGAGCTCGCGCCAGAGAGCGAGAGCGAGAGCGCGCGCCAGAGAGCGAGAGCGAGAGCGCGCGCCAGAGAGCTAGAGCGAGAGCGCGCGCCAGAGAGAGAGAGCGAGAGAGCGAGAGCGAGAGCGCGCGCCAGAGAGAGAGAGAAGCGAGAGCGCGCGCCTGCAGAGGAGAGAGAGAGAGCGAGAGCGCGCGCCAGAGAGAGAGAGCGAGAGCGCGCGCCAGAGAGCGAGAGAGCGAGAGCGCGCGCCAGAGAGAGAGGAAGACGAGAGCGCGCGCCAGAGAGAGAGACGAGAGCGAGAGCGCGCGCCAGAGGAGAGAGAGCGAGAGAGCGCTGCCAGAGAGAGAGAGCGAGAGCGCGCGCCAGAGAGAGAGAGCGAGAGCGCGCGCCAGAGGAGAGAGGAGAGCGAGAGCGCGCGCCAGAGAGAGAGAGAGCGAGAGCGCGCGCGCCAGAGAGAGAGAGAGCGAGAGCGCGCGCCAGAGAGAGA
>NW_028270169.1:764049-766549 GCF_037043375.1 Chiloscyllium plagiosum
AGAGAGGACAGGACAGACAGACACCGAGAGAGAGACAGACACAGGAGAGAGAGAGAGAGAGAGGAGAGAGACAGACAGACAGACACAGAGAGAGAGAGAGACAGACAGACAGAGAGAGAGCGAGAGCAGAGAGCGCGCCAGAGCGAAGAGCGAGAGAGCGCGCGCCAGAGAGCGAGAGAGCGAGAGCGGCGCGCCAGAGCGAGAGACGAGAGCGCGCGCCAGAGAGAGAGAGCGTAAGGAGCGCGCGCCAGAGAGAGAGAGAGCCGAGAGCGCGCGCCAGAGAGAGAGAGAGCGAGAGCGCGCGCCAGAGAGAGAGAGAGAGCGAGACGCGCGCGCCAGAGAGAGAGAGAGAGCGAAGCGCGCGCCAGAGAGAGAGAGAGAGCGAGAGCGCGCGCCAGAGAGAGAGAGAGAGCGAGAGCCGCGCGCCAGAGAGAGAGAGAGAGCGAGAGCGCGCGCCAGAGAGAGAGAGAGAGCGAGAGCGCGCGCCAGAGAGAGAGAGAGCGAGAGCGAGCGCCAGAGAGAGAGAGAGAGCGAGAGCGCGCGCCAGAGAGCGAGAGCGCGCGCCAGAGAAAGAGAGAGAGAGCGAGAGCGCGCGCCAGAGAAGAGAGAGAGAGCGAGAGCGCGCGCCCAGAGAGAGAGAGAGAGAGCGCGCGCCCAGAGAGAGAGAGCGCGCGCCCGAGAGCGAGAGCGCGCGCCAGAGAGAGAGAGCGAGAGCGCGCGCCAGAGAGAGAGAGCGAGAGCGAGAGCGCGCGCCAGAGAGCGAGAGCGCGCGCCCGAGAGAGAGAGCGAGAGCGCGCGCCCGAGAGAGAGAGCGAGAGAGCGCGCCCGAGAGAGCGAGAGCGCGCGCCCGAGAGAGAGAGAGCGAGAGCGCGCGCCAGAGAAAGAGAGAGAGAGCGAGAGCACGCGCCAGAGAGAGAGAGAGAGCGAGAGCGCGCGCCAGAGAGAGAGAGAGAGAGGCGCGCGCAGAGAGAGAGAGAGAGCGAGAGCGCGCGCCAGAGAAAGAGAGAGAGAGCGAGAGCGCGCGCCAGAGGAGAGAGAGAGAGCGAGAGCGCGCGCCAGAGAGGAGAGAGAGAGCGAGAGCGCGCGCCAGAGAAGAGAGAGAGAGCGAGAGCGCGCGCCAGAGAGAGAGAGGGAGAGCGCGCGCCAGAGAGCGGAGAGCGAGAGCGCGCGCCAGAGAGAGAGAGAGCGAGAGCGCGCGCCAGAGAGAGGGAGAGCGAGAGCGCGCGCCAGAGAGAGAGAGAGCGAGAGCGCGCGCCAGAGAGAGAGAGAGCGAGAGCGCGCGCCAGAGGAGAGAGAGAGAGAGAGAGCGAGAGAGCGCGCGCCAGAGAGAGAGAGAGAGCGAGAGCGCGCGCCAGAGAGAGAGAGAGAGCGAGAGCGCGCGCCAGAGAGAGAGAGAGGAGCGAGAGCGAAGAGCGCGCGCCAGAGAGCGAGAGCGCGCGCCAGAGAAAGAGAGAGAGAGCGAGAGCGCGCGCCCAGAGAAAGAGAGAGAGCGAGAGCGCGCGCCAGAGAGAGAGAGAGAGAGCGCGCGCCAGAGAGCGAGAGCGCCGCGCCCCGAGAGCGAGAGCGCGCGCCAGAGAGAGAGAGCGAGAGCCGCGCGCCAGAGAGAGAGAGCGAGAGCGCGCGCCAGAGAGAGAGAGCGAGAGCGAGAGTGCGCGCCAGAGAGCGAGAGCGCGCGCCAGAGAAAGAAGAGAGAGCGAGAGCGCGCGCCAGAGAGAGAGAGAGAGAGCGCGCGCCAGAGCGAGAGCGCAGGCCAGAGCGGAGAGCGAGAGCGCGCGCCAGAGCGAGAGCGAGAGCCCGCGCCAGAGAGAGAGCGAGAGCCCGCGCCAGAGAGAGAGCGAGGAGCCCGCGCCAGAGAGAGAGCGAGAGCGCGCGCCAGAGAGAGAGCGAGAGCGCGCGCCAGAGAGCGAGAGCGAGAGCGCGCGCCAGAGAGCGAGGAGGGCGAGGGAGCGCGCGCCAGAGCGAGAGCGAGAGCGCGCGCCAGAGCGAGGAGCGATGAGCGCGCGCCAGAGAGAGAGCGAGAGCGAGCGCCAGAGAGAGAGCGAGAGCGAGAGAAGCGCGCGCCAGAGAGAGAGCGAGAGCGAGAGCGCGCGCCAGAGAGAGAGCGAGAGCGCGCGCCAGAGAGAGAGCGAGAGAGCGAGAGCGCGCACCAGAGAGAGAGAGCGAGAGCGCGCGCCAGAGAGAGAGAGAGAGAGAGAGAGAGCGCGCGCCAGAGAGAGAGAGAGCGCGTGCCAGAGAGAGAGCGAGAGAGAGAGCGCGCGCCAGAGAGAGCGCGAGAGAGAGAGAGAGAGAGAGAGAGCGCGAGGAGCGCGCGCCAGAGAGAGCGCGAGAGCGCGCGCCAGAGAGTGAGAGCGAGAGGCGCGCGCCCAGAGAGTGAGAGCGAGAGCGCGCGCCAGAGAGAGCGAGAGCGAGAGCGCGCGCCAGGAGAGCTGAGAGCGAGAGCGCGCGCCAGAGAGAGCGAGAGCGAGAGCGCGCGCCAGAGAGCGAGAGCGAGAGCGCGCGC
>NW_028270169.1:1862419-1952419 GCF_037043375.1 Chiloscyllium plagiosum
AATCTCTCTCTCTCCCCCTAATCTCTCTCTCCCCCTAATCTCTCTCTCTCCCTAATCTCTCTCTCTCCCCAATCTCGCTCTCTCTCCCCAATCTCGCTCTCTCTCCCTAATCTCACTCTTTCCCCAATCTCTCTCTCTCCCAATCTCTCTCTCTCCCCAATCTCTCTCTCTCTCCCTAATCTCTCTCTCTCCCCAATCTCTCTCTCTCTCTCCCCAATCTCTCTCTCTCTCCCCAATCTCTCTCTCTCTCTCCCCCAATCTCTCTCTCTCTCTCCCCCCCAATCTCTCTCTCTCTCCCCAATCTCACTCCCGCATCTCCCTCCCTTAATGTCTCTTCTCATATCCATCCTGAATCACTCTCTCCATCTCTCTCTCCAAACCCCCAATCTCTCTCTCCCCAACCCCCAATCCCTCCCTCTACCCCCACTCCAATCCCTCCCCCCACCCTCAATCCCTCACCCCACCCCCAATCTCTCCCTCTCCCCCTCCCACCCCAATCTCTCTTTCTCTCTCTCCGTCCCAATCCAAATCTCTTTCTCTCTCTCTCTCCCACCGCCAATTGCTTTCTCTATATCTCTTCCCTCCCCGCCTTGTCTCCTTCCCTCCCTGTTCCTGCCCATGTCTTCCTCCATTTGCAGAAATCTCCAAAGGGTCAGATGCGTGTTGTGGAGCGCCTGAAGAAGAAATTGTGTGAACAGGAATCCTGGCTCCTCCTGCACTCGCCCACCATTCCCTTCCGAATACACAACAAGAACGGAAAGGTGAGAGCTCACTGGGGGACCCGGGTCAGGGAGGGGTCACTGGGGGACCCGGGTCAGGGAGTGGTCACTGGGGGACCCGGGTCAGGGAGGGGTCACTGGGGGACCCGGGTCAGGGAGGGGTCACTGGGGGACCCGGGTCAGGGAGGCTTCACTGGGGGACACGGGTCGAGGGGTCACTGGGGGACCCGGGTCAGGGAGGGGTCACTGGGGGACCCGGGTCAGGGAGTGGTCACTGGGGGACCCGGGTCAGGGAGTGGTCACTGGGGGACCCGGGTCAGGGAGGGGTCACTGGGGGACCCGGGTCAGGGAGTGGTCACTGAGGGACCCGGGTCAGGGAGGGGTCACTGGGGGACCCGGGTCAGGGAGGGGTCACTGGGGGACCCGGGTCAGGGAGGCTTCACTGGGGGACACGGGTCGAGGGGTCACTGGGGGACCCGGTCAGGGAGGGGTCACTGGGGGAACCTGGGTCAGGGAGGGGTCACTGAGGGACCGGGTCAGGGAGGGGTCACTGGGGGACCCAGGTCAGGGATTGGTCACTGGGGACCCGGGTCAGGGAGAGGTCACTGGGGGACCCGGGTCAGGGAGGGGTCACTGGGGGACACGGGTCAAGGAGGGGTCACTGGGGACCCGGGTCAGGGAGGGGTCACTGGGGACCGGGATCAGGGATTGGTCACTGGGGGAGCCAGGTCAGGGATTGGTCACTGGGGGACCCGGGTCAGGGAGGGGTCACTGGGGGACCCGGGTCAGGGAGGGGTCACTGGGGGACACGGGTCAAGGAGGGGTCACTGGGGACCCGGGTCAGGGAGGGGTCACTGGGGACCGGGATCAGGGAGGGGTCACTGAGTGAGTGACTGGATGGGGAGAGGTTACGGAGATGTCAGTGCAGTCAGCAGCTTTCGGAGCTGAGTACCACAGAATGGGAAGCTACTCAAGTGAGGGTCTTTGAAAGGGAATGTGCTGGTGGTAAGGTGCAGTATTGAGGGCTGGGGAATTGACACTGTTCTGTGCAACCAAGGCTCGGGATACCTCCTGAGTGCTGGAGAGGGGTTTGGTGTGTGGGGGAGAATCCTGGTGTCATGGTGCATCTAGGTGTGAACATGGACAGGACAAAGTCTAGAAATGAACCTTTCAGCTCAGCGAGCAAACCTACATCCAAAACAATGCAGGACGTTCAGAGGAGTTAGAGACAACAGAACTTCAAAGGTCATAATTTCTAGATTGGCCCATAACAGATTGGCACAGGGATAACGACATGAGAGAGATGAATATTTTGTTCTAGGACAGGTGTGGGAGAAGTGGGTTCCAGTTTGTGGGGCGCAGGCACCAGGACATGGGAAAGTGGGTCTGTCCAATGGGAGGGTGTCCACCTGAAATGTGTTTGGGCTGGTATTGTTGCTGACTGCATACTAGGGAAGGAGAAAGGATTTTAAACTGAATTGTGGGGACAAAGGATCAAATTTGGTAAGAAATGTTAAAAGAGTAGAGATAAGGCAAATGGAAAATATATTAATGTGGGAAATGAAGAAGAAATATGATAGGAAGAGATAGAGTGCTCAAATCCAAGAGTAAACCAACAGATGTGGTAAATTTACAAAATTAACAAAAGGATAAAGCTAAAAGGTATGTATCTGGATGAGTGTAGCATTCAAACCAACCGATAAACTGGGAGGTGAATAAGTCTGAGTTCAAAAATGTGGTGCTGGAAAAACACAGCAGGCCAGGCAGCATCCGAGGAGCAGGAGAATCGGGCATAAGTCTTTCTGCAGGAATGAGGCTGGTGTGCCAAACGGGGCTGAGATAAAGGGTAGTGGGGAGGGAATTTGGGGGAGGGGCGCTGTGAATACGATAGGTGGAGGGAGGTTAAGGTGAGGGTGATAGGCCGGAGAGGGGGTGGGGGCAGAGAGGTCAGGAAGAAGATTGCAGGTCAAGAAGGTGGTGCTGAGTCTGAGGGTTGGGACTGAGACAAGGTGGGGGGGGGGGGGGAAATGAGGAAACTGGAGAAATCTGAGTTCATCCCTTGTGGTTGGAGGGTTCCTAGGTGGAAGATGAGGTGCTCTTCCTCCGGGCGTCGTGTTGCTATGGTCTGGCGATGGAGGAGTCCAAGGACCTGCATGTCCTTGGTGGAGTGGGAGGGGGAGTTGAAGTGTTCAGCCACGGGGCGGTTGGTTAGTTGGTGCAGGTGTCCCAGAGGTATTCCCTGAAACGTTCCGCAAGTAGGCGGCCTGTCTCCCCAATATAGAGGAAGCCACATCGGGTGCAGCGGATACAGTAAATGATGTGTGTGGAGGTGCAGGTGAATTTGTGACGGATATGGAAGAATCCATTGGGGCCTTGGAGGGAAGCGAGGGGGGAGGTGTGGGCGCAGGTTTTGCATTTCTTGCGGTTGCAGGGGAAGGTGCCGGGAGTGGAGGTTGGGTTGGTGTGGGGTGTGGACCTGACGAGGGAGTCACGGAGGGAGTGGTCTCTCCGGAACGCTGATAGGGGTGAGGAGGGAAATATATCCTTGGTGGTGGGGTCCATTTGGAGGTGGCGGAAATGACGGAGGATGATACGATGTATCCGGAGGTTGGTGGGGTGGTAGGTGAGGACCAGTGGGGTTCTGTCCTGGTGGCGATTGAAGGGGCGGAGCTCAAGGGCGGAGGAGCGGGAAGTGGAAGAGATGCGGTGGAGGGCATCGTCGACCACGTCTGGGGGGAAATTGCGGTCTTTGAAGAAGGAGGCCATCTGGACTGTTCGGTAGTGGAACTGGTCCTCCTGGGAGTAGATGTGGTGAAGGCGGGGGAATTGGGAATATGGAATGCCGTTTTTACAGGGGCAGGGTGGGAGGAGGTGTAGTTTAGGTAGCTGTGGGAGTCGGTCGGTTTATAGTAAATGTCCATGTTGATTCGGTCGCCCGAGATAGAAATGGAGAGGTCTAGGAAGGGGAGGGAGGAGTCTGAGACGGTCCAGGTAAATTTGAGGTCGGGGTGGAAGGTGTTGGTAAAGTGGATGAGCTGTTCAACCTCCTTGTGGGAGCACGAGGCGGCGCCGATACAGTCATCGATGTAGCGGAGGAAAAGGTGGGGGGTGGGGCCAGTGTAGTTGCGGAAGATGGACTGTTCCACATATCCTACGAAGAGGCAGGCATAGCTGGGGCCCATGCGGGTGCCCATGGCTACTCCTTTGGTTTGGAGGAAGTGGGAGGATTGGAAAGAGAAGTTGTTCAGGGTGAGGACCAGTTCAGTCAGTCGAAGGAGGGTGTCAGTGGAAGGGTACTGGTCGGTACGGCGGGAAAGGAAGAAGCGGAGGGCTTTGAGTCCTTCATGATGGGGGATGGAGGTGTACAGGGACTGGATGTCCATGGTGAAAATAAGGCATTGGGGACTGGGGAAGCGAAAATCATGGAGGAGGTGGAGGGCGTGGGTGGTGTCCCGAACGTAGGTGGGGAGTTCTTGGACTAAGGGGGACAGGACGGTGTCAAGGTATGCGGAGATGAGTTCGGTGGGGCAGGAGCAGGCGGAGACAATGGGTCGGCCGGGGCAGTCAGGTTTGTGGATTTTGGGCAGGAGGTAGAAGCGGAAGGTGCGGGGTTGTGGGACTATGAGGTTGGAGGCGGTGGATGGGAGATCCCCCGAGGTGATGAGGTTATGGATGGTCTGGGAGATGATGGTTTGGTGGTGGGGGGGTGGGGTCATGGTCAAGGGGGCAGTAGGAGGAGGTACCTGCGAGCTGGCGTTTAGCCTCAGCGGTGTAAAGGTCAGTGCGCCAAACTACTACCGCGCCTCCCTGGTCTGCTGGT
The DNA here is from genome assembly GCF_037043375.1 of Chiloscyllium plagiosum. Classification (NCBI taxonomy): domain Eukaryota; kingdom Metazoa; phylum Chordata; class Chondrichthyes; order Orectolobiformes; family Hemiscylliidae; genus Chiloscyllium; species Chiloscyllium plagiosum. The sequence continues at coordinate 1,866,959 of NW_028270169.1, forward strand.
TTGATAGCGAGGTTGGGGTTGGAACGGAGGGAGTGGAGGGCTGCACGTTCTGAGGGTGAGAGGTTGGAGTGGGTGAGAGGGGTGGAGAGGTTGAGGCGGTTAATGTCACGGCGGCAGTTGGTTATGAAGAGATCGAGGGCAGGTAAGAGGCCAGCACGGGGTGTCCTGGTGGATGGGGTGTGTTGGAGGCGGGAGAAGGGGTCAGATAGGCGAAGGTAGCCCAGAGAGGGAGTTCACAGAATGTTGTCAGGGTTGTTTCTTCAAACAAGACCTTTTCACAGCCAACCCAAGATCATCAGATATTGTGTAGTGAGAGGATTTAAAAACACATTACTGAAACAGTGAGACATTACAGAGGTTTAAATGCAGAGGGAGCTGGGTGTTATAATGTCAGAATCACCGAAGATACATCAAGTAGTTAAGAAAGATGTAGATTGTTATGTTTTATTGTGAAGGGAATTGAATACAATGTTTGGAAGATTATGCATCAGTTATACAAGGCACTGCTGTTATCCTGTCTAGAGTACTGTGTACAAAACTGGACACTGCATTTAAGGTAGCAGTGGACACAATTCAGAGGTTTACTGGACTAATCTCTGGAATGAGCAGCTTATTTTATGAGGAAAGGTTGAACAAGCTTGGCTTGTATCTGCTGCAATTTAGAAAAGTAAGCAGTGACTTAGAATCACAGAATTTCAAGTGGCCATTGGGTCCATTGAGTCTGCCCTGACCCTTTAAAGAGCATCCCATCCAGACTCAGCTCCCCCTATCACTAACCCACCAAACCTGCATGTCTGGGATCTTCATTAAACACATAAGATCCTGAGGAGTGCTAACAGAGATGGTGTTTCCTCTTGGGATAAAGTCTGGAACAAATTGGTCACTGTTTAAAATCAGTGTTGATAATTTATTTTGCTGAGGGTCTCAGATTTTGGAACTGTCTCCCTGAGAAGGTGATGGAAACAGTGCTTTAATATTGAGCCTTATACAATAAAGGGCTGCGAGGCTCTTATCGAGAGGTGGCACTGTGGATATGAGGTGTTAGTCATGTCATTATTGAATGGTGCAGCAGCTTTGAAGGGTCAGGTGGCTACCTCTGCCGTATGGTTTGCTTGATTAATTGTTTAGTTTCTCTTTCACAGAGTTTCTTGTTCCTGCTGTCCTCCGATTACGAGCGCAGTGAGTGGCGAGAGGCAATTGAGAGACTCCAGAAAAAAGGTAGGTTGGGACTGTATAGATTGAAGGGTCTCTGAGCGTTTAGCCACCCTGACAACAGCCCTGAGGACCCGATCCCAAAACCAAGCTCCTTAACCCTGACTCCACACAAAACTGCCAAGCTCAAGCCTCTGGCCTGGTTCATCAATGGGGAGAACTAGCCGTTTGGATGCACAACTGGCTCAAGGGTAGAAGACAGAGGGTGGTGGTGGAGGGTTGTTTTTCAGACTGGAGGCCTGTGACCAGTGGAGAGCCACAAGGATCGGTGCTGGGCCCTCTACTTTTTGTCATTTACATAAATGATTTGGATGAGAGCATAAGAGGTACAGTTAGTAAGTTTGCAGATGACACCAAAATTGGAGGTGTAGTGGACAGCGAAGAGGGTTACCTCAGATTACAACAGGATCTTGGTCAGATGGGCCAATGGGCTGAGAAGTGGCAGATGGAGTTTAATTCAGATAAATGCGAGGTGCTGCATTTTGGGAAAGCAAATCTTAGCAGGACTTATAAACTTAATGGTAAGGTCCTAGGGAGTGTTGCTGAACAAAGAGACCTTGGAGTGCAGGTTCATAGCTCCTTGAAAGTGGAGTCACAGGTCGATAGGATAGTGAAGAAGGCGTTTGGTATGCTTTCCTTTATTGGTCAGAGTATTGAGTACAGGAGTTGGGAGGTCATGTTGCGGCCGTACAGGACATTGGTTAGGCCACTGTTGGAATATTGTGTGCAATTCTGGTCTCCTTCCTATCGGAAAGATGTTGTGAAACTTGAAAGGGTTTAGAAAAGATTTACAAGGATGTTGCCAGGGTTGGAGGATTTGAGCTATAGGGAGAGGCTGAACAGGCTGGGGCTGTTTTCCCTGGAGTGTCGGAGGCTGAGGGTTGACCTTATAGAGGTTTACAAAATCATGAGGGGCATGGATAGGGTAAATAGACAAAGTTTCTTCCCTGGGGTGGGGGAGTCCAGAACTAGAGGGCGTAGGTTTAGGGAGAGAGGGGAAAGATATAAAAGAGACCTAAAGGGCAACTTTTTCACGCAGAGGGTGGTATGTGTATGGAATGAGCTGCCAGAGGATGTGGTGGAGGCTGATACAACTGCAACATTTAAGAGGTATTTGGATGGGTATATGAATAGGAAGGGTTTGGAGGGATATGGGCCGGGTGCTGGCAGGTGGGACTAGATTGGGTTGGGATATCTGGTCAGCATGGGCGGGTTGGACCGAAGGGTCTGTACATCTCTATGACTCTGAGTGCCTGATTCGCAGCTCCTCTTCCACCTAATTACATCACTGGCTGACAGTGACCATTGCAGGAAGGGCCTGGGTTCTCTCCCATTGAAGGTGCAGTGAGCCAGGAAGTTAAAGGTCGTGGTCAAATATATTCCTCATTCTCTCCTTTTGTTCTCTCTCTCTTCACCCACATCTGTCCTTCATGTGTGTCCCCTCTCCCCTCACCCCTCAACCTTCTTTCTGTATGTCCCACTCTTTTCTCTCCCCATTACCACTTCACTCCCTTTTTCCTTACTCTCTCTCTCTCTCTCTCTCCTCCCCTCCCTATTGCCCTCCCCATTTCTTAACCCCAATCCGCACAGACCTGCAGGGCTTTGTGCTCAGTTCCTTGGAGTTACAAATGCTGACTGGTGCCTGTGTGAAGCTGCGGACCGTCCACAATATTCCCGTTACCAGTAATAAAGAGGGTGAGAGTCTGATGTCAGGGGGCGAGGAGGTCACTATTGGGCGGGGATGTGTGAGGGGTGGGGGGGGGCTTGAGTGGTTGGTATCGGGGGGGTGAGGGGTTGAGGTCGGTGTCGGAGGGAACAAGGGGATCGTGTCAAAGGGTTGGTGTCGCGGGGGTGAGGGGATGGTGTCGGGGGGGGCGCGGAGTCGGTGTGGGGGGGTTGAGGGGTCGGTGTGGGGGGGTTGAGGGGTCGGTGTGGGGGGGTTGAGGGGTCGGTGTCAGTGTCGGGGGGTTGGTGGAGGGGTCAGGGGTCGGTGTCTGTCGGGGGGGGTCGGTGTGGGGGGTCAGGGGTCAGTGTCAGGCCGGTCGGTGTGGGAGGGTCAGGGGTCGGTGTGGGGGGTTGAGGAGTCGGTGTAGGGGTTAGGGGTCTGTGTGCGGGTTCAGGGGTCGGTGTCAGTGTTGGGGGTCAGGACAGTGTCAGGGGTCGGTGTGGGGGGGTCAGGGAGGTGTCAGGAGTCAGTGTGGGGGCGCGAGGGGCGAGCGGTCGGGATGCTGAGTGCTGGGAACCAAAGCCATGTTATTGAGTGAGCTCCTTCCTGCAGATGATGAGCCGGGCGGTCTGAACGGCTTCCTCCATGTCATCATCCGATCAGCAAAGGGCTTCGACACCCCAGCCAGTGAGTCATTGTGTTCTCTGACCCCTCCCCCCCAATCCCCCCACCCCCCACCTCACCCTGACCCCCACTCCTCACCCCCCACCCCTCACCCCCCACCCTCCCCACCTCTCACCCCCTCATCCCCCCCACCTCTCACCCCCTCACCCCCAACCCCCCACCCCTCACCCCCCACCCCTCACCCCCCACCCCTCAACCCTCACCCCCTATTCCTGACCCCTCACCCCCTATTCCTGACCCCTCACCCCCTATTCCTGACCCCTCACCCCCTATTCCTGACCCCTCACCCCCTATCCCTCACCCCCTATCCCTCACCCCCTATCCCTCACCCCCTATCCCTCACCCCCTATCCCTCACCCCCTATCCCTCACCCGCTATCCCTCACCCGCTATCCCTCACCCGCTATCCCTCACCCCCTATCCCTCACCCGCTATCCCTCACCCGCTATCCCTCACCCGCTATCCCTCACCCGCTATCCCTCACCCGCTATCCCTCACCCGCTATCCCTCACCCGCTATCCCTCACCCGCTATCCCTCACTCCCTATCCCTCACTCCCTATCCCTCACTCCCTATCCCTCACCCCCTATCCCTCACCCCCTATCCCTCACCCCCTATCCCTCACCCCCTATCCCTCACCCCCTATCCCTCACCCCCTATCCCTCACCCCCTATCCCTCACTCCCTATCCCTCACCCCCTATCCCTCACCCCCTATCCCTCACCCCCTATCCCTCACCCCCTATCCCTCACCCCCTATCCCTCACCCCCTATCCCTCACCCCCTATCCCTCACCCCCTATCCCTCACCCCCCATCCCTCACCCCCCATCCCTCACCCCCCATCCCTCACCCCCCATCCCTCACCCCCCATCCCTCAACCCCCATCCCTCACCCCCCATCCCTCACCCCTATCCCTCACCCCTATCCCCTGACCCTCACCCAGGCCCTCCTATCCTGACCCCCTTACCCTGCACCCTGACCCCCTAACCCTGCGCCCTCACCCCCTCACTGTGACCCCTCGCACCCTGCACCCTCACCCCCCGAACCCTCACCCCCCTCACCGTGACCCCTTGCACCTTCACCCTGCCCCCCCACCCCCAAACAGGATTTTTGAAAGATGTTGAGTGAACCTTGCTCTGTCTGACAGTCTAATTCACTATATCACTCTGCTGGCCCAAGGCTGCTTCCTGTGGGAGTAAAGAGTGACCCTACCATTTATTAATCCTCTCTATCTCCCTCCCTACTATTTTCCAGGTTTATACTGTACACTTGAAGTTGATTCCTTTGGCTATTTTGTCAGTAAAGCAAAGACCAGAGTTTTCAGGGACACAACAGAGCCACACTGGAATGAGGTGAGTTCAGGAGGTTTCGGGATTAAACTGATAAGATATCCTATTGTAAGACTCTTCAGTATCACATTCCCTGAAATTGTAGCCTATTTTCCCCTTCACCTGATGATGCTTAGTTCTCTTACTATGTCCCCAAAGGTGTGGACTCTGTGTGATTATTCAAGGTGCTGAGTTGATGCAATTGGGCACAGACTGTAACAGAATAGAAATAGGCTGTACAGCTACCCCCAGAACTGTTCTCTCCAGTTAGTCCCAATCACCCTGATCCTTCTCCAAACAACTAAACTTATCCCATTGGAGTAGTTATCCTTTCCTCTTTTGAAAGTTCTTGTTCTAAGGCTGCTTCCACTGTCCCTTCAGGCACCGTGTTCCTGATCACTGCATCTCATCATCTCAAGAAAATAATTCTCTTCCTCACCTCCTTGGGTTCTTTAGCTGGTTCCCTTCAGTCTGTGCCCCCCTGGTTACTTACCCAGCTGCTACTGGGAAAGGCTCTCCCTCGCTACTATACATCATTTTGAACATCTCAATTATATCTCCTATCATCATTAAAACTCTGAAGATTACAATTACAGCTTCTCCATGTGACTGACATCCTTTGACCCTGGATCCCTGCTGGTAAATCCCCACGCCCTCCCCAAGACCGTACCAGAATACTGAAAGAGAAAATCCTCTCTGGTGAGGAAAGTCCAGAATAAAGGGACAGAACCTTTAAACCCAAGCCCATTGAAGTTATGATGTCATCAGGAGGCATTTCTGCTCTTCAAGAGGAGTGGACATCTGGAACACTCCTCCCCTAAAAAGGCTTCTGAGTTTAGAAAACAGCCAGAACACCTTGCGATCAATCAAGTTTTTGTGGGGTGGACGGGGATTAAGGAACACATAATAAAGATGAGTGGATTCGGATCAGTCATGAGCTAATTAAAAGGTGGGACACAGCAGAGGGCTGAATGATTTCCAGTTCCTGTGTAACATGCTAGAAGAGGGGGCTGAATGGCCTCCTGCTGTTCCTAATATCTAGGCTTGAGGAGAGGGCTGAATGGCCCCGACCCATTCTCGGAATGTGATGAATTGAGATGCCCTGACAGTTTCTTGCCTTTGTTACCGACAGGAGTTTGAGATCGAGTTGGAAGGCTCCCAGACATTGCGGATCCTTTGTTATGAGAAGTTGTTCGACAAAATCAAACTCAATAAAGACGACAATGAAATTGTGGATAAAATCATGGGCAAGGGGCAGATACAGGTGAGCGTTGTTCCATATCACAGTGACAGCAGGCTTGGCAGGGACTGAATGGCCACATCTTGCTCCTATGGATGAAATGCTAAGGTGATGACTACAGCAACCCACTGGGCAGGGAATTGATAACTGGAACAATGTGAATACAACCGAGCAAACCATCTCTGGGGGTGGCTGGGTTTTGTGAAGCTACACAAGATGCCCTAGGCAGGGCTTAGGTTGCTCACTGTAAGCACGGCATTTGGGGTGGGGGTGGGGGAAGAGGTGGGCGAAGGGGGGTTTGCCCAGGGAGGAGGGGCTGCAGGAGGTGTGAGGTTGCCCAGGGAGCAGGGGGTTTGGGGGGTGGGGGTGGTGGGTGGGGGGGGAGGTGGTGGTTGGCTGGCATGCTGCCATCGGGTATGTTGACTTTCTCTAATAATTTTCTTCCCATTGGCAGAAATCCAGGGAAATGTTATTCCTAGATATTGGACTGGTTTTCAGCTGGTACTTGTTCTGAGTCATTTGTTCATCCAATCAGGAACCCCAGTGGCTCCTTCCTACACCCCCACATAACACGTCAGAGCTGGCAGCTGGCATTACCGTGAGATGGACACTGTACCCCCATGGGCATTGAAAGGAATTAAAGTCTGTAACACACAGCCTTACATGGTCACAGACTGACACAGTAACAAGATGCAGTAATTCTATTTGTAGATCCAGTGCTGAGCTTGGACTTGTACCAACTGCTACATTCCACAATGAGCAGTAAATGTGGCCTCCCGGCATGGCTTTATAAACCAGAACAAAACATGTATTCACATTGCACCTCCAGACGCCACTCACCCTTTCAAACGACGCACACCAATAATGAAGGCAAAACAACAGGGTTCATCTTCACCTGTCTCAGGGACAACAGTCTTGGATTAGTAATGCATCCATAAGGCAGGGTATCCGACAGTGCAGCACTCCCTCAGCACTGACCCTCTGACAGTGCAGCACTCCCTCAGCACTGACCCTCTGACAGTGCAGCACTCCCTCAGCACTGACCCTCCGACAGTGCAGCACTCCCTCAGCACTGACCCTCGGACAGTGCAGCACTCCCTCAGCACTGACCCTCCGACAGTGCCCGCACCCTCAGCACTGACCCTCCGACAGTGCGGCACTCCCTCAGCACTGACCCCCCACAGTGCGGCGCTCCATCAGCACTGACCCCCCACAGTGCGGAGCTCCCTCAGCACTGACCCCCCACAGTGCGGCACTCCCTCAGTACTGACCCTCCGACAGTGCGGCACTCCCTCAGTACTGACCCTCCGACAGTGCGGCACTCCCTCAGTACTGACCCTCTGACAGTGCGGCACTCCCTCAGTACTGACCCTCCGACAGTGCGGCACTCCCTCAGCAGTGACCCTCCGACAGTGCGGCGCTTGCTCAGCACTGACCCTCCGATAGTGCGGCACTCCCTCAGCACTGACCCTCCGACAGTGCGGCACTCCCTCAGCACTGCCCTCCGACAGTGCGGCACTCCCTCAGCACTGACCCTCCGACAGTGCGGCACTCCCTCAGCACTGACCCTCCGACAGTGCGGCACTCCCTCAGCACTGCCCTCCGACAGTGCGGCACTACCTCAGCACTGACCCTCCGACAGTGCCCACTCCCTCAGCACTGACCCTCGGACAGTGCAACACTCCCTCAGCACTGACCCTCCCACAGTGTGGGTGTGAGCGATTGGGTACGGGGGGTGTCTCACTGTGTGGGTGTGAGCGATTGGGTACGGGGGTGTCTCACTGTGTGTGTGTGAGCGATTGGGTACGGGGGTGTCTCACTGTGTGGGTGTGAGCGATTGGGTACGGGGGTGTCTCACTGTGGGTGTGAGCGATTGGGTACGGGGGTGTCTCACTGTGTGGGTGTGAGCGATTGGGTACGGGGGTGTCTCACTGTGTGGGTGTGAGCGATTGGGTACGGGGGTGTCTCACTGTGTGGGTGTGAGCGATTGGGTACGGGGGTGTCTCACTGTGAGGGTGTGAGCGATTGGATACGGGGGGGGTGTCTCACTGTGTGGGTGTGAGCGATTGGGTACGGGGGTGTCTCACTGTGTGGGTGTGAGCGATTGGGTACGGGGTGTCTCACTGTGAGGGTGTGAGCGATTGGGTACGGAGGTGTCTCACTGTGTGGGTGTGAGCGATTGGGTACGGTGGTGTCTCACTGTGTGGGTGTGAGCGATTGGGTACGGGGGGGGTGTCTCACTGTGTGGGTGTGAGCGATTGGGTACAGGGGTGTCTCACTGTGAGGGTGTGAGCGATTGGGTATGGGGGTGTCTCACTGTGTGGGTGTGAGCGATTGGGTACAGGGGTGTCTCACTGTGTGGGTGTGAGCGATTGGGTACGGGGGTGTCTCACTGTGTGGGTGTGAGCGATTGGGTACGGGGGTGTCTCACTGTGTGGGTGTGAGCGATTGGGTACGGGGGTCTCTCACTGTGAGGGTGTGAGCGATTGGGTACGGGGGTGTCTCACTGTGTGGGTGTGAGCGATTGGGTACGGTGGTGTCTCACTGTGTGGGTGTGAGCGATTGGGTACGGGGGGGGTGTCTCACTGTGTGGGTGTGAGCGATTGGGTACAGGGGTGTCTCACTGTGAGGGTGTGAGCGATTGGGTACAGGGGTGTCTCACTGTGAGGGGTGTGAACGATTGGGTATGGGGGTGTCTCACTGTGTGGGTGTGAGCGATTGGGTACAGGGGTGTCTCACTGTGTGGGTGTGAGCGATTGGGTACGGGGGTGTCTCACTGTGTGGGTGTGAGCGATTGGGTACGGGGGTCTCTCACTGTGAGGGTGTGAGCGATTGGGTACGGGGGTGTCTCACTGTGTGGGTGTGAGCGATTGGGTACAGGGGTGTCTCACTGTGTGGGTGTGAGCGATTGGGTACGGGGGTCTCTCACTGTGTGGGTGTGAGCGATTGGGTACGGGGGTGTCTCACTGTCAGGGAGTGAGCGATTGGGTACGGGGTGTCTCACTGTGAGGGGTGTGAGCGATTGGGTACGTGGGGTGTCTCACTGTGTGGGTGTGAGCGATTGGGTACAGGGGTGTCTCACTGTGTGGGTGTGAGCGATTGGGTATGGGGGTGTCTCACTGTGGGTGTGAGTGATTGGGTACGGGGGTGTCTCACTGTGTGGGTGTGAGCGATTGGGTATGGGGGTGTCTCACTGTGTGGGTGTGAGCGATTGGGTATGGGGGTGTCTCACTGTGTGGGTGTGAGCGATTGGGTACGGGGGTGTCTCACTGTGTGGGTGTGAGCGATTGGGTACGGGGGTGTCTCACTGTGTGGGTGTGAGCGATTGGGTACAGGGTGTGTCTCACTGTGTGGGTGTGAGCGATTGGGTACAGGGGTGTCTCACTGTGTGGGTGTGAGCGATTGGGTATGGGGGTGTGTCACTGTGGGTGTGAGTGATTGGGTACGGGGGTGTCTCACTGTGTGGGTGTGAGCGATTGGGTATGGGGGTGTCTCACTGTGTGGGTGTGAGCGATTGGGTACGGGGGTGTCTCACTGTGTGGGTGTGAGCGATTGGGTATGGGGGTGTCTCACTGTGGGTGTGAGTGATTGGGTACGGGGGTGTCTCACTGTGTGGGTGTGAGCGATTGGGTATGGGGGTGTCTCACTGTGTGGGTGTGAGCGATTGGGTACGGGGGTGTCTCACTGTGTGGGTGTGAGCGATTGGGTACGGGGGTGTCTCACTGTGTGGGTGTGAGCGATTGGGTATGGGGGTGTCTCACTGTGTGGGTGTGAGCGATTGGGTACGGGGGGTGTCTCACTGTGTGGGTGTGAACGATTGGTTACAGGGGTGTCTCACTGTGTGGGTGTGAGCGATTGGGTACGGGGGGTGTCCCACTGTGTGGGTGTGAGCGATTGGGTATGGGGATGTCTCACTGTGTGGATGTGAGCGATTGGGTACGGGGATGTCTCACTGTGAGGGTGTGAGCGATTGGGTATGGGGGTGTCTCACTGTGTGGGTGTGAGCGATTGGGTACGGGGGGTGTCTCACTGTGTGGGTGTGAACGATTGGTTACAGGGGTGTCTCACTGTGTGGGTGTGAGCGATTGGGTACGGGGGGTGTCCCACTGTGTGGGTGTGAGCGATTGGGTATGGGGGTGTCTCACTGTGTGGGTGTGAGCGATTGGGTACGGGGGTGTCTCACTGTGTGGGTGTGAGCGATTGGGTATGGGGGTGTCTCACTGTGTGGGTGTGAGCGATTGGGTACAGGGTGTGTCTCACTGTGTGGGTGTGAGCGATTGGGTACAGGGGTGTCTCACTGTGTGGGTGTGAGCGATTGGGTATGGGGGTGTGTCACTGTGGGTGTGAGTGATTGGGTACGGGGGTGTCTCACTGTGTGGGTGTGAGCGATTGGGTATGGGGGTGTCTCACTGTGTGGGTGTGAGCGATTGGGTACGGGGGTGTCTCACTGTGTGGGTGTGAGCGATTGGGTATGGGGGTGTCTCACTGTGGGTGTGAGTGATTGGGTACGGGGGTGTCTCACTGTGTGGGTGTGAGCGATTGGGTATGGGGGTGTCTCACTGTGTGGGTGTGAGCGATTGGGTACGGGGGTGTCTCACTGTGTGGGTGTGAGCGATTGGGTACAGGGGTGTCTCACTGTGTGGGTGTGAGCGATTGGGTATGGGGGTGTCTCACTGTGTGGGTGTGAGCGATTGGGTACGGGGGGTGTCTCACTGTGTGGGTGTGAACGATTGGTTACAGGGGTGTCTCACTGTGTGGGTGTGAGCGATTGGGTACGGGGGGTGTCCCACTGTGTGGGTGTGAGCGATTGGGTATGGGGGTGTCTCACTGTGTGGGTGTGAGCGATTGGGTACGGGGATGTCTCACTGTGAGGGTGTGAGCGATTGGGTACGGGGATGTCTCACTGTGTGGGTGTGAGCGATTGGGTACGGGGGTGTCTCACTGTGAGGGTGTGAGCGATTGGGTACGGGGGGTGTCTCACTGTGAGGGTGTGAGCGATTGGGTACGTGGGGTGTGTCTCACTGTGTGGGTGTGAACGATTGGTTACAGGGGTGTCTCACTGTGTGGGTGTGAGCGATTGGGTATGGGGGTGTCTCACTGTGTGGGTGTGAGCGATTGGGTATGGGGGTGTCTCACTGTGTGGGTGTGAGCGATTGGGTATGGGGGTGTCTCACTGTGAGGGTGTGAGCGATTGGGTACGGGGATGTCTCACTGTGAGGGTGTGAGCGATTGGGTACGGGGATGTCTCACTGTGTGGGTGTCAGCGATTGGGTACGGGGGGTGTCTCACTGTGAGGGTGTGAGCGATTGGGTACGTGGGGTGTGTCTCACTGTGTGGGTGTGAGCGATTGGGTACGGGGGTGTCTCACTGTGGGTGTGAGCGATTGGGTACGGGGGTGTCTCACTGTGTGGGTGTGAGCGATTGGGTACGAGGGTGTCTCACTGTGTGGGTGTGAGCGATTGTGTACGGGGGTGTCTCACTGTGTGGGTGTGAGCGATTGGGTACAGGGGTGTCTCACTGTGTGGGTGTGAGCGATTGGGTACGGGGGGTGTCTCACTGTGTGGGTGTGAGCGATTGGGTACGGGGGTGTCTCACTGTGTGGGTGTGAGCGATTGGGTACGGGGGGTGTCTCACTGTGTGGGTGTGAGCGATTGGGTACGGGGGTGTCTCACTGTGTGGGTGTGAGCGATTGGGTACGGGGGTGTCTCACTGTGTGGGTGTGAGCGATTGGGTACGGGGGGTGTCTCACTGTGTGGGTGTGAGCGATTGGGTACGGGGGTGTCTCACTGTGGGTGTGAGCGATTGGGTACGGGGGTGTCTCACTGTGTGGGTGTGAGCGATTGGGTACAGGGGTGTCTCACTGTGTGGGTGTGAGCGATTGGGTACGGGGGTGTCTCACTGTGTGGGTGTGAGCGATTGGGTACAGGGGGGTGTCTCACTGTGTGGGTGTGAACGATTGGGTACGGGGGTGTCTCACTGTGTGGGTGTGAACGATTGGGTACGGGGGTGTCTCACTGTGTGGGTGTGAGCGATTGGGTACGGGGGGTGTCTCACTGTGTGGGTGTGAACGATTGGGTACGGGGGTGTCTCACTGTGTGGGTGTGAGCGATTGGGTATGGGGGTGTCTCACTGTGTGGGTGTGAGCGATTGGGTACGGGGAGTGTCTCACTGTGTGGGTGTGAGCGATTGGGTACAGGGGTGCCTCACTGTGTGGGTGTGAGCGATTGGGTACAGGGGTAACTCACTGTGTGGGTGTGAGCGATTGGGTACGTGGGGTGTGTCTCACTGTGTGGGTGTGAGCGATTGGGTACGGGGGGTGTCTCACTGTGTGGGTGTGAACGATTGGTTACAGGGGTGTCTCACTGTGTGGGTGTGAGCGATTGGGTATGGGGGTGTCTCACTGTGTGGGTGTGAGCGATTGGGTACGGGGGTGTCTCACTGTGTGGGTGTGAGCGATTGGGTACGGGGGGTGTCTCACTGTGTGGGTGTGAGCGATTGGGTACGTGGGGTGTGTCTCACTGTGTGGGTGTGAGCGATTGGGTACGGGGGGTGTCTCACTGTGTGGGTGTGAGCGATTGGGTACGTGGGGTGTGTCTCACTGTGTGGGTGTGAGCGATTGGGTACGGGGGTGTCTCACTGTGGGTGTGAGCGATTGGGTACGGGGGTGTCTCACTGTGTGGGTGTGAGCGATTGGGTACGAGGGTGTCTCACTGTGTGGGTGTGAGCGATTGGGCACGGGGGTGTCTCACTGTGTGGGTGTGAGCGATTGGGTACGGGGGTGCCTCACTGTGTGGGTGTGAGCGATTGGGTACAGGGGTGTCTCACTGTGTGGGTGTGAGCGATTGGGTACGGGGGTCTCTCACTGTGTGGGTGTGAGCGATTGGGTACGGGGGTGTCTCACTGTCAGGGTGTGAGCGATTGGGTACGGGGTGTCTCACTGTGAGGGGTGTGAGCGATTCGGTACGTGGGGTGTCTCACTGTGTGGGTGTGAGCAATTGGGTACAGGGGTGTCTCACTGTGTGGGTGTGAGCGATTGGGTATGGGGGTGTCTCACTGTGGGTGTGAGTGATTGGGTAAAGGGGTGTCTCACTGTGTGGGTGTGAGCGATTGGGTATGGGGGTGTCTCACTGTGTGGGTGTGAGCGATTGGGTATGGGGGGGTGTCTCACTGTGTGGGTGTGAGCGATTGGGTATGGGGGGGTGTCTCACTGTGTGGGTGTGAACGATTGGGTACAGGGGTGTCTCACTGTGTGGGTGCGAGCGATTGGGTACAGGGGTGTCTCACTGTGTGGGTGTGAGCGATTGGGTATGGGGGGGTGTCTCACTGTGTGGGTGTGAGTGATTGGGTACGGGGGTGTCTCACTGTGTGGGTGTGAGCGATTGGGTACGGGGGTGTCTCACTGTGTGGGTGTGAGCGATTGGGTACGGGGGTGTCTCACTGTGTGGGTGTGAGCGATTGGGTACGGGGGTGTCTCACTGTGTGGGTGTGAACGATTGGGTACGGGGGTGTCTCACTGTGTGGGTGTGAGCGATTGGGTACGGGCGGTGTCTCACTGTGTGGGTGTGAGCGATTGGGTATGGGGGAGTGTCTCACTGTGAGGGTGTGAGCGATTGGGTACGGGGGGGTGTCTCACTGTGTGGGTGTGAGCGATTGGGTATGGGGGTGTCTCACTGTGTGGGTGTGAGCGATTGGGTACGGGGGTGTCTCACTGTGTGGGTGTGAGCGATTGGGTATGGGGGTGTCTCACTGTGTGGGTGTGAGCGATTGGGTACGGGGGTGTCTCACTGTGTGGGTGTGAGCGATTGGGTATGGGGGTGTCTCACTGTGTGGGTGTGAGCGATTGGGTACAGGGGTGTCTCACTGTGTGGGTGTGAACGATTGGGTACAGGGGTGTCTCACTGTGAGGGGTGTGAACGATTGGGTATGGGGGTGTCTCACTGTGTGGGTGTGAGCGATTGGGTACGGGGGTGTCTCTCTGTGAGGGGTGTGAACGATTGGGTATGGGGGTGTCTCACTGTGTGGGTGTGAGCGATTGGATACGGGGGGGGTGTCTAACTGTGTGGGTGTGAGCGATTGAGTATGGGGGTGTCTCACTGTGTGGGTGTGAGCGATTGGGTACGGGGGTGTCTCACTGTGTGGGTGTGAGCGATTGGGTACGGGGGTGTCTCACTGTGTGGGTGTGAGCGATTGGGTACGGGGTGTCTCACTGTGAGGGTGTGAGCGATTGGGTATGGGGGTGTCTCACTGTGGGTGTGAGCGATTGGGTACGGGGGTGTCTCACTGTGTGGGTGTGAGCGATTGGGTACGAGGTGTCTCACTGTGAGAGTGTGAGCGATTGGGTTGCGGGGGTGTCTCACTGTGTGGGTGTGAGCGATTGGGTACGGGGTGTCTCACTGTGAGAGTGTGAGCGAATGGGTACAGGGGTGTCTCACTGTGTGGGTGTGAGCGATTGGGTACCTGGGTGTCTCACTGTGGGTGTGAGCGATTGGGTACGGGGTGTCTCACTGTGAGAGTGTGAGCGATTGGGTTGCGGGGGTGTCTCACTGTGTGGGTGTGAGCGATTGGGTACGGGGTGTCTCACTGTGAGAGTGTGAGCGATTGGGTACAGGGGTGTCTCACTGTGGGTGTGAGCGATTGGGTACGGGGGTGTCTCACTGTGTGGGTGTGAGCGGTTGGGTATGGGGGTGTCTCACTGTGTGGGTGTGAGCGATTGGGTACGGGGGTGTCTCACTGTGTGGGTGTGAGCGATTGGGTATGGGGGTGTCTCACTGTGTGGGTGTGAGCGATTGGGTACGGGGGTGTCTCACTGTGAGGGGTGTGAGTGATTGGGTATGGGGGTGTCTCACTGTGTGGGTGTGAGCGATTGGGTACGGGGGTGTCTCACTGTGTGGGTGTGAGCGATTGGGTACGGGGGTGTCTCACTGTGTGTGTGTGAGCGATTGGGTACGGGGGTGTCTCACTGTGTGGGTGTGAGCGATTGGGTACGGGGGTCTCTCAGTGTGAGGGTGTGAGCGATTGGGTACGGGGGTGTCTCACTGTGTGGGTGTGAGCGATTGGGTACGGGGGTGTCTCACTGTGTGGGTGTGAGCGATTGGGTACGGGGGTCTCTCACTGTGTGGGTGTGAGCGATTGGGTACGGGGGTGTCTCACTGAGGGTGTGAGCGATTGGGTACGGGGGTGTCTCACTGTGGGTGTGAGCGATTGGGTACGGGGGTGTCTCACTGTGTGGGTGTGAGTGATTGGGTACGGGGGGGGTGTCTCACTGTGGGTGTGAGCGATTGGGTACGGGGCTGTCTCACTGTGTGGGTGTGAGCGATTGGTTACGGGGTGTCTCACTGTGTGGGTGTGAGCGATTGGGTATGGGGGTGTCTCACTGTGTGGGTGTGAGCGATTGGGTATGGGGGTGTCTCACTGTGGGTGTGAGTGATTGGGTACGGGGGTGTCTCACTGTGTGGGTGTGAGCGATTGGGTATGGGGGTGTCTCACTGTGTGGGTGTGAGCGATTGGGTACGGGGGTGTCTCACTGTGTGGGTGTGAGCGATTGGGTACAGGGTGTGTCTCACTGAGTGGGTGTGAGCGATTGGGTACAGGGGTGTCTCACTGTGTGGGTGTGAGCGATTGGGTACGGGGGTGTCTCACTGTGTGGGTGTGAGTGATTGGGTACGGGGGTGTCTCACTGTGTGTGTGTGAGCGATTGGGTATGGGGGTGTCTCACTGTGTGGGTGTGAGCGATTGGGTACGGGGGTGTCTCACTGTGTGGGTGTGAGCGATTGGGTATGGGGGTGTCTCACTGTGGGTGTGAGTGATTGGGTACGGGGGTGTCTCACTGTGTGGGTGTGAGCGATTGGGTATGGGGGTGTCTCACTGTCAGGGTGTGAGCGATTGGGTACGGGGTGTCTCACTGTGAGGGGTGTGAGCGATTGGGTACGAGGGTGTCTCACTGTGTGGGTGTGAGCGATTGGGTATGGGGGTGTCTCACTGTGTGGGTGTGAGCGATTGGGTATGGGGGGGTGTCTCACTGTGTGGGTGTGAGCGATTGGGTATGGGGGGGTGTCTCACTGTGTGGGTGTGAGCGATTGGGTACAGGGGTGTCTCACTGTGTGGGTGTGAGCAATTGGGTACGGGGGTGTCTCACTGTGTGCGTGTGAGCGATTGGGTACGGGGGTGTCTCACTGTGTGGGTGTGAGCGATTGGGTATGGGGGTGTCTCACTGTGTGGGTGTGAGCGATTGGGTACGGGGGGTGTCTCACTGTGTGGGTGTGAACGATTGGTTACAGGGGTGTCTCACTGTGTGGGTGTGAGCGATTGGGGACGGGGGGTGTCCCACTGTGTGGGTGTGAGCGATTGGGTATGGGGGTGTCTCACTGTGTGGGTGTGTGCGATTGGGTACGGGGATGTCTCACTGTGAGGGTGTGAGCGATTGGGTATGGGGGTGTCTCACTGTGTGGGTGTGAGCGATTGGGTACGGGGGGTGTCTCACTGTGTGGGTGTGAACGATTGGTTACAGGGGTGTCTCACTGTGTGGGTGTGAGCGATTGGGTACGGGGGGTGTCCCACTGTGTGGGTGTGAGCGATTGGGTACGGGGGTGTCTCACTGTGTGGGTGTGAGCGATTGAGTACAGGGGTGTCTCACTGTGTGGGTGTGAGCGATTGGGTATGGGGGTGTCTCACTGTGTGGGTGTGAGCGATTGGGTACGGGGGTGTCTCACTGTGTGGGTGTGAGCGATTGGGTACGGGGGTGTCTCACTGTGTGGGTGTGAGCGATTGGGTACAGGGTGTGTCTCACTGTGTGGGTGTGAGCGATTGGATTCAGGGGTGTCTCACTGTGTGGGTGTGAGCGATTGGGTACGGGGGTGTCTCACTGTGTGGGTGTGAGCGATTGGGTATGGGGGTGTGTCACTGTGGGTGTGAGTGATTGGGTACGGGGGTGTCTCACTGTGTGGGTGTGAGCGATTGGGTATGGGGGTGTCTCACTGTGTGGGTGTGAGCGATTGGGTACGGGGGGTGTCTCACTGTGTGGGTGTGAACGATTGGTTACAGGGGTGTCTCACTGTGTGGGTGTGAGCGATTGTGTACGGGGGATGTCCCACTGTGTGGGTGTGAGCGATTGGGTACGGGGGTGTCTCACTGTGTGGGTGTGAGCGATTGGGTACAGGGGTGTCTCACTGTGTGGGTGTGAGCGATTGGGTACGGGGGTGTCTCACTGTGTGGGTGTGAGCGATTGGGTACGGGGGTGTCTCACTGTGGGTGTGAGTGATTGGGTACGGGGGTGTCTCACTGTGTGGGTGTGAGCGATTGGGTACGGGGGTGTCTCACTGTGTGGGTGTGAGCGATTGGGTACGGGGGGGGTGTCTCACTGTGTGGGTGTGGGCGATTGGGTACGGGGGTCTCTCACTGTGTGGGTGTGAGCGATTGGGTACGGGGGTGTCTCACTGTGTGGGTGTGAGCGATTGGGTACGGGGGTGTCTCACTGTGAGGGTGTGAGCGATTGGGTACGGGGGTGTCTCACTGTGTGGGTGTGAGCGATTGGGTACGGGGGTGTCTCACTGTGAGGGTGTGAGCGATTGGGTACAGGGGGTGTCTCACTGTGTGGGTGTGAGCGATTGGGTACGGGGGTGTCACACTGTGTGGGTGTGAGCGATTGGGTACGGGGGTGTCTCACTGTGTGGGTGTGAGCGATTGGGTACGGGGGTGTCTCACTGTGGGTGTGAGCGATTGGGTCCGGGGGGTGTGTCTCACTGTGGGTGTGAGCGATTGGGTCCGGGGGGTGTGTCTCACTGTGTGGGTGTGAGCGATTGGGTACGGGGGTGTCTCACTGTGAGGGTGTGAGCGATTGGGTATGGGGGTGTCTCACTGTGTGGGTGTGAGCGATTGGGTACGGGGGTGTCTCACTGTGGGTGTGAGCGATTGGGTTGCGGTGGTGTCTCACTGTGGGTGTGAGCAATTGGGTACGGGGGTGTCTCACTGTGTGGGTGTGAGCGATTGGGTACGGGGGTGTCTCACTGTGAGGGACCTAAGAACAGAGACAGGGAGTGCAGAGTCTGCAGTATAGGAGCAGCTGTGTCACTCATAACAACTCTTTGTTTGGTTTTGGAATATTTGTCCAGCTTTTGATCTGGGACCTTGATGGTTGGGGAAATTTGATGACAAATCCATGGGAGAGTTTCTGCTGCTTGTCCCTCCTATTCCCCAGTGAATGGTGTATATTAAAGAGAGTCGAGGGTTCACTGACCTGTGGAGCAGTTCACATACAAGAATAGATTGATGTCTGTGTGCCCCAAGTCCCACCCCCACTCCAAACAAGTCACAGGAATTGTTAACTCTTTCTGAAGTAACATGAACTTCATAAGAATGCACATCAGACTGAGACATTTAGATTTCTGTAGCAACTTCCATGGATTCAGAACAGCCAAAGCATATCACAGCCAATGTCCATTTACCACAGTGACATAAGGAACATAGCAGCCAATCTATGCAAAGTGTTATAACAGTAATGTGATAATAACAGGCGGTAATTTTCCAGTGAAGAGGATGTACTGGTCAGGACCATGTCAGAACAAACTCCCCATTGCTTGGAATACATAGGAAATGATTCAAGAACGGGCCTCACTCAAGGGCTCGACTGAAGGCCAGCTGCAACCACAGTGCGGCGCTCCCTCAGCACCGACCCTCCGACAGTGCCCACTCCCTCAGCACTGACCCTCCGACAGTGCCCACTCCCTCAGCACTGACCCTCCGACAGTGCCCACTCCCTCAGCACTGACCCTCCCACAGTGCCCACTCCCTCAGCACTGACCCTCCCACAGTGCCCACTCCCTCAGCACTGACCCTCCTACAGTGCGGCACTCCCTCAGCACTGACCCTCCTACAGTGCAGCACTCCCTCAGCAGTGACCCTCCGACAGTGCGACGCTCCCTCAGCACTGACCCTCCGACAGTGCGGCACTCCCTCAGCACTGACCCTCCGACAGTGCGGCCCTCCCTCAGCACTGACCCTCCGACAGTGCGGCCCTCCCTCAGCACTGACCCTCCGACAGTGCGGCCCTCCCTCAGCACTGACCCTCCGACAGTGCGGCGCTCCCTCAGCACTTACCCTCCGACAGTGCTGCGCTCCCTCAGCACAGACCCTCCGACAGTGCGGCACTCCCTCAGCACTGACCCTCCGACAGTGCGGCACTCCCTCAGCACTGACCCTCCGACAGTGCGGCACTCCCTCAGCACTGACCCTCCGACAGTGCAGCGCTCCCTCCGACAATGCGGCACTCCCTCAGCACTGACCCTCTGACACTGCGGCACTCCCTCAGCACTGGGCGTCACGGTGGCACAGTGGTTAGCACTGCTGCCTCACAGCGCCAGAGACCCGGGTTCAATACCCGCCTCAGGCGACTGACTGTGTGGAGTTTGCACGTTCTCCCCGTGTCTGCGTGGGTTTCCTCCGGGTGCTCCGGTTTCCTCCCACAGTCACAAAGATGTGCAGGTCAGGTGAATTGGCCATGCTAAATTGCCCGTAGTGTTAGGTAAGGGGTAAATGTAAATGTAGGGGTAGGGGTATGGGTGAGTTGCGCTTCGGCGGGGCGGTGTGGACTTGTTGGGCCGAAGGGCCTGTTTCCACATTGTAAGTAATCTAATCTGACCCTCCGACAGTGCGGCACTCCCTCAGCACTGACCCTCCGACGGTGCGGCACTCCCTCAGCACTGACCCTCTGACAGTGCGGCACTCCCTCAGCACTGACCCTCCGACAGTGCGGCACTCCCTCAGCACTGACCCTCTGACAGTGCGGTGCTCCCTCAGCACTGACCTTCTGACAGTGCCCACTCCTTCAGCACTGACCCTCTGACATTGCGACGCTCCCTCAGCACTGACCCTCCGACAGTGCGGCACTCCCTCAGCACTGACCCTCCGACAGTGTGGCACTCCCTCCGACAGTCCGGCACTCCCTCAGCACTGACCCTCCGACAGTGCGGCACTCCCTCAGCACTGACCCTCCGACAGTGCGGCACTCCCTCAGCACTGACCCTCCGACAGTGCGGCGCTCCCTCAGCACTGACCTTCTGACAGTGCCCACTCCTTCAGCACTCACCCTCTGACATTGCGACGCTCCCTCAGGACTGACCCTCCGACAGTGCGGCTCTCCCTCAGCACTGACCCTCCGACAGTGCGGTGCTCCCTCAGCACTGACCCTATGACATTGCGGCACTCCCTCAGCACTGACCCTCCGACAGTGCCCACTCCCTCAGCACTGACCCTCCGACAGAGCAGCGCTGCCTCAGCACTGACCCTCCGACAGTGCCCACTCCCTCAGCACTGACCCTCCGACAGTGCCCACTCCCTAAGCACTGACCCTCCGACAGTGCGGTGCTCCCTCAGCACTGACCCTCCGACAGTGCCCACTCCCTCAGCACTGACCCCCGACAGTGCCCACTCCCTCAGCACTGACCCTCCGACAGTGCCCATTCCCTCAGCACTGACCCCCGACAGTGCCCACTCCCTCAGCACTGACCCCCGACAGTGCCCACTCCCTCAGCACTGACCCTCCGACAGTGCCCACTCCCTCAGCACTGACCCTCCGACAGTGCCCACTCCCTCAGCACTGACCCCCGACAGTGCCCACTCCCTCAGCACTGACCCTCCGACAGTGCGGCACTCCCTCAGCACTGACCCCCGACAGTGCCCACTCCGTCAGCACTGATCCCCGACAATGTGGCGCTCCCTCAGTACTGATGTTGTAATTTTTATATTTATTTATATCTATTTTCGGTTTGTGGCCTGTCTCCATCTCCCGCTGAAGGGATTTGAATGCTCTTCCATTAGCTGTTGCTCTGGAAATTTGAATGTATTATTGCAAAATTAAAGGGAGAGACAAAAGAAATCACTTTAGGAAATTATCTTAATACTGTCTGCAACTGCATTAAACAGAGTCTGTCACAGCAATGATCAAGCCCCAGCCTGACTAGCTGAAAGGGTTAATGCTGACAATTGCTGTTGAACTTGGGGTCAGATCCCAGTGATTACAGCCAGCACTCAGTGAGTGAGACTGAGAAAGAAAGGGACAGAGTGAGGAGGGAGACAGCATCTGGATCACAGCTGGCTGCTCCTAGTCAACACCACCTCCACACTAACTGCTCAGAGTCAGAAGAGGATGCTGTGGCCATTCAGCTAGGAGTTCCCAGACCCTTCGTCTGTCACTGCATTTGGAACTTGAGATCCTTGCTCTCTCACTTAACTGGTTGAGGAGCAGGCTGCAGCATTCCTCATACACCCATTTACAAACTGGGCTGATCTCCAGCTGGTGGAAGGGCATCATTGCCACAGTCTACAGTGACAGTAGCAGAGTTTGTGGCTTTGTTCACGACAGGGTGGCAGTGTGTGGTGAACTGGCACACTGCAGCAATGCCAGGATCTTGGAAGCCTACGCCAAACTGGAGAGAGTTCCTTGCTGACTGCCTGGAGATTTCCGTGTCGCTTGTCTGAGGTTCCTGTCCTGATGGAGATTCTGGATCCTGTGTGTGAGCAAATGGAGAGGAGCTGTACACTGCAGGCAGCTGAGAGCAAGAGGCATTTAAACACTGGAGCCAGGCTGTGGGGTCGGGTCCGCAGTAAATTACTCGGAGCAAAGGTCGTTTCATTCAACTATTTCTTTATCAAATTATTTACCGTCTTATAGCCAAACTCCGCGAGCTGGGCTACATCAGTAATCTTAAGCAAGGAAAACAAGTTCCAATCTGTTAACTCCCAATGCCTTCAAGCTCTGAGAATACCTGTTAACTTTCTGCGTGAGATTTATCTCTTGCTTCTTCTCTCAGTCTCTCTTTATTAATTCACCATGCATTGTCAACTTGACAGAACCATTTGTTTAATCCTTTTACCCTCTGATTGATGTGTAGTATTTAATTTACAACTTGTTCTCTTTTAAAAATTGTTGTTTGCAGCTGATGAAAGTTTAGAATTAGGAGACGATTTATTGAGCTAAGTCTGATAAAGGATAAATTGCTTCCAAGTTGAATGTTCAGTGTTTCTGTGTGAATCTGTGATGCATTGGTCAGTAGGTCACTGTCACTGCTGAAACTGATCACTTACCCCAGTGGATAGGGTCCAAGATTACAGAACTTTAAAATATCATAAAATTCATCTGACAGGCTAATGGATTTATATTTGGGTGAAAAGAATACAAAGTGAGGTTGAAGTCCTGTTTCAGCTATAGGGGGCCCTGATTTAAAATGCTCATACTGAAGGACAGGATTCCAATACAGGGGCATAATTTTAAAGATCTGATATACAAACATTTCCTGTACTTACAAACTGCTCCTTAATATTGTTGTGCATTGAGTTCCAACTTAAATACAAATCAACTTATGAACAGACTTAAATGGAACCCATCTTCCACCCAGAGACTGTCTGTATGCAAAGCCGTGGTTAAACCCCAGCTGGAATACTGAGAACTGTACTGAACACACCTTAGGAAGGATATATTGATCATGGAGGAAGAGCAGGATTGATTTTATTATCAGAATAACACCTGGTTCTACAAGGGTTAAATCATGAAGCGAGATTATGCCTCCCCTACACAGTCAACCCTGAGCCAAATAGAGCACAAGGCTCCGGGCTCCCTTCACTCGCGCACACAGTTGGTCTCAGGAACACTGGTTTCTGGAGTGGGGGGCAATGAGTGCTGCCCTCATTTGGGTGTCTCCCTGTTGGCTCGGGCCGGGGGGCTGCTGCAACACCATCTCAGTCACAGGCAGGATTGGCTGCTTCAGAGTAAATGTTGAGAGACTCTGTGAAGGTTTCTGGATTTTGCACGACATAGTTGTAGCCTATAAGAGCTGTGAGTGAAACAGTGCTGCACTGTTGGGGTGTTTGCATCGAGAGCCATGAACAAACTACAGCCAAGTTAAACTTGGAGAGACTGGCTCTGTGAGGAGACAGCTGACAACTAAGTCTGTGTATTGCTCAGACCCTGGACATCCACGTGGGGGTGGTTGGGGATTGCAGAGGGCAGGGAGCAGGCAGGTACTGACAATGGGTAAAAACAATGACTGCAGATGCTGGAAACCAGATTCTAGATTAGAGTGGTGCTTTTAAAGCACAGCAGTTCAGGCAGCATCCAAGGTGCAGTAAAATCGACGTTTCGGGCAAAAGCTCTTCATCAGGAATAAAGGCAGAGAGCCTGAAGCGTGGAGAGATAAGCTAGAGGAGGGTGGGGGTGGGGAGAATGTAACATAGAGTACAATGGGTGAGGGGGAGGGGATGAAGGTGATAGGTCAGGGAGGAGAGGGTGGAGTGGATAGGTGGAAAAGGAGATAGGCAGGTAGGACAAGTCCGGACAGGTCATGGGGACAATGTGGGCTGGAAGTTTGGAACTAGGGTGAGGTGGGGGAAGGGGAAATGAGGAAACTGTTGAAGTCCACATTGATGCCCTGGGGTTGAAGTGTTCCGAGGCGGAAGATGAAGCGTTCTTCCTTCAGGCGTCTGGTGGTGCGGGAGTGGCGGTGAAGGAGGCCCAGGATCTCCATGTCCTTGGCAGAGTGGGAGGGGGAGTTGAAATGTTGGGCCACGGGGTGGTTTGGTTGATTGGTGATGGTGTCCCAGAGATGTTCCCTAAAGCGCTCTGCTCGGAGGCGCCCAGTCTCCCCAGTGTAGAGGAGACCACATCGGGAGCAACGGATACAATAAATGATATTAGTGGATGTGCAAGTAAAACTTTGATGGATGTGGAAGGCTCCTTTAGGGCCTTGGATAGAGGTGAGGGAGGAGGTGTGGGCGCAGGTTTTACAGTTCCTGCGGTGGCAGGGGAAAGTGCCAGGATGGGAGGGTGGGTCGTAGGGGGGCGTGGACCTGACCAGGTAGTCACGGAGGGAACGGTCTTTGCGGAAGGCGGAAAGGGGTGGGGAGGGAAATATATCCCTGGTGGTGGGGTCTGTTTGGAGGTGGCGGAAATGTCGGCGGATGATTTGGTTTATGCGAAGGTTGGTAGGGTGGAAGGTGAGCACCAGGGGCGTTCTGTCCTTGTTACGGTTGGAGGGGTGGGGTCTGAGGGCGGAGGTGCGGGATGTGGACGAGATGGGTTGGAGGGCATCTTTAACCACGTGGGAAGGGAAATTGCGGTCTCTAAAGAAGGAGGCCATCTGGTGTGTTCTATGGTGGAACTGGCCCTCCTTGGAGCAGATCCGGCGGAGGCGGAGGAATTGGGAATACGGGATGGCATTTTTGCAAGAGGTAGAGTGGGAAGAGGTGTAATCCAGGTAGCTGTGGGAGTCGGTGGGTTTGTAAAAAATGTCACTGTCAAGTCGGTCGTCATTAATGGAGAAGGAGAGATCCAGGAAGGGGAGGGAGGTGTCAGAGATGGTCCAGGTAAATTTAAGGTCAGGGTGGAATGTGTTGGTGAAGTTGATGAATTGCTCAACCTCCTCGCGGGAGCACGAGGTGGCGCCAATGCAGTTCCGCCTTCCGCAAAGATCGTTCCCTCCGTGACTACCTGGTCAGGCCCACGCCCCCCTACAACCCACCCTCCCATCCTGGCACTTTCCCCTGCCACCGCAGGAACTGTAAAACCTGTGCCCACACCTCCTCCCTCACCTCTATCCAAGGCCCTAAAGGAGCCTTCCACATCCATCAGAGTTTTACCTGCACATTCACCAATATCATTTATTGTATCCGTTGCTCCCGATGCGGTCTCCTCTACATTGGGGAGACTGGGCGCCTCCTAGCAGAGCGCTTTAGGGAACATCTCTGGGACACCATCACCAATCAACCACACCACCCCGTGGCCCAACATTTCAACTCCCCCTCCCACTCTGCCGAGGACATGGAGGTCCTGGGCCTCCTTCACCGCCGCTCCCTCACCACCAGACGCCTGGAGGAAGAACGCCTCATCTTCCGCCTTGGAACACTTCAACCCCAGGGCATCAATGTGGACTTCAACAGTTTCCTCATTTCCCCTTCCCTACCTCACCCTAGTTCCAAACTTCCAGCTCAGCACTGTCCCCATGACTTGTCCGGACTTGTCCTACCTGCCTATCTTCTTTTCCACCTATCCACTCCACCCTCTCCTCCCTGACCTATCACCTTCATCCCCTCCCCCACTCACCCATTGTACTCTATGCTACTTTCTCCCCAACCCCCCCCCTCCTCTAGCTTATCTCTCCACACTTCAGGCTCACTGCCTTTATTCCTGATGAAGGGCTTTTGCCCGAATCGTCGATTTTACTGCTCCTTGGATGCTGCCTGAACTGCTGTGCTCTTCCAGCACCACTGATCCAGAATCCAGGTACTGACAATGCCTGGCAGAAAGACTGGAGAGCTGACCAAATCTACACACACATTTACACAATAACACGTGGGATTCAAAACCAACTGGTTGGATTTTCCCTCTTGTATCTTGGAGTTTCACATCCTCAGACTTAGCACAAATAGACCACAGATGGTCACTTAGAACACACTATAACAGACAAAAGTAGAACTATGACTCCGTTATTAGTAGAATCATCTTGCTGACCCAGTTAGCTGTGCCTCACTCAGTTCATGTCTCTCTCTGCCTCGCTCGGTCCCCATGTCTCTGTCGGCATGTTAGGCTCACTGACGTGAATCACAGCATTGACTCTGGGTTCTGCAAGTCTTTGTTATGCATGGATCTTAGAGGTGTGTGTACAATAAAGAAAGAAGAGGGCACACTGCCCAGGAGCTGGCAGTGAGGCATCAGTCAGTGGGACACTCTGAGGTGGCTGTTTAGATCAAGCAGATGCCTCTGCTTGCAGCTTGGCACTTGGCCGGGGAATGATGGCAGGGTACTCTCCAGCTTGGTGTATTCCTGCAATTCTGTGGTTTTCAGGACCTGACTGAATTCTGCCTCTCCCAGTTGTAGAGCAGGGATAATAAAAACCTTCCCTTTTCCCACATTCATTATTTCTCTTCTCTCACAGCTGGACACACGCACAGCCCAAAGCAGAAACTGGCAGACCACAATCATCGAAATGAATGGGGTGAGTTTGTTCATGCAGGGATTGAGAACTTTTGAAGAGTGCAGAGTCTGTGTGCACACGTGTGCATCTCTGTACGAATGTGTGTGTGTGTGTGCGCGCGTGTAAGTATGTGTATTCATATGTGTACATGTAGGGGTGTGTGTGTTTGAAGGGAGTCACAGATACTGACAGTGTGGGATCTGTACCTCAGGAATGTGAGGGACTGGTGTTAAAACCTGACCAGCAAGCCTGTGGAGAGCTGGTGGAAATCTGTTCAGAAGAATCAGGTCACACTCCAACTGAGGCCATCACTTACTGGAGTGCTGAGCTATCCTGGTCCAGACTCCACACTAATGGTCAGGGATGGAACATTGGTCCTGATTGGCTAAGTCTGGGGATGCTAGCAGGGTGGGAATGGCTGCAGTTTGTTACTATAGTGAATAGTTGTTTCTGTGTGTTCAGATTGAAGTGGAGTTATCGATGAAATTCACCAGCCGTGATCTGAGTCTGAAACGAACCCCATCAAAAAAGCAGAGCGGAGTGTTTGGTGTGAAAATTAACGTTGTCACAAAGTAAGTCCTCTCCTTCCTTGGTCCACTGCAGGGACACACCCCGGACCTCACATGTCCTCTTCAATGGGACTGACTTCTATTCTGTAGAAACCTTGTAACTGACTGGCCGCAGGCCCTGTCACTGACCAACTGTCTCCAATGTCCAGATATGTTGAGGTTTTGATGGCCGTCTGTGTTGGTTTCAGGAGAGAACGCTCAAAGGTTCCCTATATCGTCCGTCAGTGCATCGAGGAGGTAGAAAAACGAGGGATTGAGGAAGTGGGAATCTACCGGGTGTCTGGAGTAGCCACAGACATTCAGACCCTGAAATCTGCCTTTGATATGAGTAAGTGACAGTGTCAACCTGATTACCCAACATGCTGAAATTCCACCGCACACCGATAACGTCTCGGATTGATTAGAGCGCATTTTGTTTTGCATGGGGGTGTTTTGGGTCAGGATACATTGTACACGGCAAACCACAAGCAGTTGGCTCAGCCCTTCCTGTGGTGCTTGTAGAAAGTAGATGCTCCCTAAAAGCATCGCAAATGTTGAACTGCTGACATCATCAGGAACTGAGTGTATTCCAGCTGTTGCTTGGAGTTTGTTAATTTGAGGCTGACTTCCTGGGACCATGTATAACGCACAGTCACATGCTGTCTGACTAAATAGCCTTCTCCTTGCAGATACCAAGGATGTGCTGGTGATGTTAAGTGACATGGACATTAACGCCATCGCCGGGACACTGAAGCTGTATTTTAGAGAATTACCAGAACCACTTCTTACCGACAGACTCTACCCAGCATTTGTGGAAGGGATTGGTGAGTCGTATAAGAACACTGCGCCATCCAGCATCAAAACACCATGACAGGGAACACGGCAAAAGTGACAGACATCACATTGCAATGCTGCAAGACAGAGCACTGCAACAGTTCAGTGAAGAACAATGCAATCTTGAATGCTGCAACTTTGGAATTGAATCCAGAAATAGCTCAATATGCTACAGGGCAAAATCACAGCACTGAATGCACCAAAAGAAGCCTTAGCAACATGAAACACTGTAACATCATGACATGGAATCCTGCAACACTGCAATTGAGAACCGTGCAATACAGAAAAGTATAAATGGACATTGTGAAACACTGCAATCTTGCAACAAGGAACACCCAAAATATTGGAATATGGAACACCGTGATATCACAACATGGAATGTGGCAGTACTGCAACACCACAACACACAGCAGTGTAACATCCATCATCTTAACACTGCAACAAGGAACAAAACCACAACAGTGAATACTGCAACAAAACCATCTCACAGAACACAGCAGCTTCACAATATGGCACCACAGGAACATGTGTAACCAGAACACAAACCTCACAACACCAGCTACACCATTTACACACTGCAAAAACAGTCTTGTCAATTGCAGAACTAGTAAATGCCACAAGTAGGGAGACATTGCAGTTCGGGATGCTTATCACAGTCTCAGGATGTCCTGAAGCAAAAATGAACAACAGCAAGTTGCCACAAACAGCAATATGATCATGACCAGATGCTGATTGAGGGATAAAGATTAGCCAAGAAACGTAGTCCCACTATCCACCTGAGAATAGTGACATAATTGACCTTTTTCTGCGCGGACACATGCAAACTCAGTTTAAAAGTTCAGTTGAAGCACAAACTCCCTCAGCACTGACCCTCTGACAGTGCGGCCCTCCAACAGTGCCCACTCCCTCAGCACTGACCCTCCGACAGTGCCCACTCCCTCAGCACTGACCCTCCGACAGTGCGGCACTCCCTCAGCACTGACCCTCTGACAGTGCGGCACTCCCTCAGCACTGACCCTCCAACAGTGCGACACCCCCTCAGCACTGACCCTCCAACAGTGCCCACTTCCTCAGCACTGACCCTCCAACAGTGCCCACACCCTCAGCACTGGCCCTCTGACAGTGCCCACTCCCTCAGCACTGACCCTCCAACAGTGCGACATTCCCTCAGCACTGACCCTCCGACAGTGCGACATTCCCTCAGCACTGACCCTCCGACAGTGCCCACTCCCTCAGCACTGACCCTCCGACAGTGCGGCACTCCCTCAGCACTGACCCTCCGACAGTGCGGCACTCCCTCGGCACTGACCCTCCGACAGTGCGGCACTCCCTCGGCACTGACCCTCCAACAGTGCCCGCTCCCTCAGCACTGACCCTCCGACAGTGTGGCGCTCCCTCAGCACTGACCCTCCGACAGTGCGGCGCTCCCTCATCACTGACCCTCCGACAGTGGCCACTCCCTCAGCACTGACCCTCCGACAGTGCGGCACTCCCTCAGCACTGACCCTCCGACAGTGCGGCACTCCCTCAGCACTGACCCTCCGACAGTGCGGCACTCCCTCAGCACTGACCCTCCGACAGTGCCCGCTCCCTCAGCACTGACCCTCCGACAGTGGCCACTCCCTCAGCACTGACCCTCCGACAGTGCGGCACTCCCTCAGCACTGACCCTCCGACAGTGCGGCACTCCCTCAGCACTGACCCTCCGACAGTGCGGCACTCCCTCAGCACTGACCCTCCGACAGTGCGGCACTCCCTCAGCACTGACCCTCCGACAGTGCCCACTCCCTCAGCACTGACCCTCCGACAGTGCCCACTCCCTCAGCACTGACCCTCCGACAGTGCGGCACTCCCTCAGCACTGACCCTCCGACAGTGCCCACTCCCTCAGCACTGACCCTCCGACAGTGCGGCGCTCCCTCAGCACTGACTCTCCGACAGTGCCCACTCCCTCAGCATTGACCCTCCGACAGTGCGGCACTCCCTCAGCACTGACCCTCCGACAGTGCCCACTCCCTCAGCACTGACCCTCCGACAGTGCCCACTCCCTCAGCACTGACCCTCCGACAGTGCGGCACTCCCTCAGCACTGACCCTCCGACAGTGCCCACTCCCTCAGCACTGACCCTCCGACAGTGCGGCGCTCCCTCAGCACTGACTCTCCGACAGTGCGGCGCTCGCTCAGCACTGACCCTCCGACAGTGCGGCACTCCCTCAGCACTGACCCTCCGACAGTGCGGCACTCCCTCAGCACTGACCCTCCGACAGTGCGGCACTCCCTCAGCACTGACCCTCCGACAGTGCCCGCTCCCTCAGCACTGATCCTCCGACAGTGCGGCGCTCCCTCAGCACTGACCCTCCGACAGTGGCCACTCCCTCAGCACTGACCCTCCGACAGTGCGGCACTCCCTCAGCACTGACCCTCCGACAGTGCGGCACTCCCTCAGCACTGACCCTCCGACAGTGCGGCACTCCCTCAGCACTGACCCTCCGACAGTGCCCACTCCCTCAGCACTGACCCTCCGACAGTGCCCACTCCCTCAGCACTGACCCTCCGACAGTGCGGCACTCCCTCAGCACTGACCCTCCGACAGTGCCCACTCCCTCAGCACTGACCCTCCGACAGTGCGGCGCTCCCTCAGCACTGACTCTCCGACAGTGCGGCGCTCGCTCAGCACTGACCCTCCGACAGTGCGGCGCTCCCTCAGCACTGACCCTCCGACAGTGCGGCGCTCCCTCAGCACTGACCCTCTGACAGTGTGGCGCTCACTCAGCACTGACCCTCCGACAGTGCGGCGCTCCCTCAGCACTGACCCTCCGACAGTGCGGCGCTCCCTCAGCACTGACCCTCTGACAGTGCGGCACACCCTCAGCACTGACCCTCTGACAGTGCGGCGCTCCCTCAGCACTGACCCTCCGACAGTGCGGCGCTCCCTCAGCACTGACCCTCCGACAGTGCGGCGCTCCCTCAGCACTGACTCTCCGACAGTGCGGCGCTCGCTCAGCACTGACCCTCCGACAGTGCGGCACTCCCTCAGCACTGACCCTCCGACAGTGCGGCACTCCCTCAGCACTGACCCTCCGACAGTGCGGCACTCCCTCAGCACTGACCCTCCGACAGTGCCCGCTCCCTCAGCACTGATCCTCCGACAGTGCGGCACTCCCTCAGCACTGACCCTCCGACAGTGGCCACTCCCTCAGCACTGACTCTCCGACAGTGAGGCACTCCCTCAGCACTGACCCACCGACAGTGCGGCACTCCCTCAGCACTGACCCTCCGACAGTGTGGCACTCCCTCAGCACTGACCCTCCGACAGTGCGGCGCTCCCTCAGCACTGACCCTCCGACAGTGCGGCACTCCCTCAGCACTGACCCTCCGACAGTGCGGCACTCCCTCAGCACTGACCCTCCGACAGTGCGGCACTCCCTCAGCACTGACCCTCCGACAGTGCGGCACTCCCTCAGCACTGACCCTCCGACAGTGCGGCACTCCCTCAGCACTGACCCTCCGACAGTGCGGCTGTCCCCCATCTTGGCTGGATTTGGTTTTGTAGTGATACTGTTGCAATTGAGTTTCTCACTGTCCTGGTTGTCGATCAGAGACAGACACATCAGGGTTAACTACAATGTATTGTTTTGTCCTGAGTTAATGGCTGAGGCGTGTTGTTGTCCTAACTGCTGTTTCTCTCTGTGCTAGCATTATCGGACCCAGCAGCCAAGGAGAACTGTATGTTACACTTACTGCGTTCACTGCCAGAGCCCAATTTCAGCACTCTGCTCTTCCTGCTCGATCATCTAAAAAGGTACAGAATTCACATGCTCTCAGGGGACCACTGCAATGTAACAGACGGTAGAAGCTGGTCCTTCAGAGGCAGACGTGTATACACAGGTTACATTGGCCCAGCTCACAGCCAGGGCTTTATACACCCAACTCAAACATCCACACAACTGCTGCTGCACCACCCTCCACTGCCCCAAACATCTGGCACCACATCCCACCCTCCCAACCCCTCCCTTCCACCCCCACCTTCGCAGTCTCACCCTCACACCCCCATCTTCCCATTCCCTCCCTCGCAGTCCACCCTGACAGTCTCACTGTCCCATCCCAACCTTACGTTGTAATCATCCCAGTCCCCATCCTTTCCTAATCTTTTGCCATTCAGATAATCCACCGTCACGTTCTTGCTCCCCATGTGGATACCCTCATATTTATCCAGATTATACTGCAGTTGCTCACTCACTCAACCTGTCCACATCACACTGAAGTCTGACTGCATCCTCCTCACAGCTCACTCTCCTACACAACGTTGTGTTGTCTTCACAGTAGGCTGATAGCATTCCAAAATTACTAAATAGTCAAGGGGCAAAGGAACCAAGGTAATATATACAATAGCTATCACAAGAGAAGTGTGAGGGAAACAAATGGGCCTGAAGACTGATAAATCTCCAGATATGATGGGATGCAAACTGGGATATGAAAAAAAGTAGCTACAGAGATTATGGATATTTTCTTGTAATCTTGCAAGAATCCTTAGATTTTTGGAAACATCCCACAGGATAGGAAAACCACCAATGTAACACCTTTATTTGAAAAGAGACAAAATACAGGTGACTATAGACCAGTCAGCTTAACATATGTTAGTGGGAACATGGTGGTGTGAATTATAAAGGATGTAGCAGCAGAACATTGAGAAACACCTAATCTGAGCCAGCAGAGTCAGCGTGGCTTCATGAAGGGGAAATTATACCTGAAAAACTTCAGTTCTTCGAGGAGGTAAAGGGGAAACAGTGGATGGAATTTATTTGAATTTTCAGAAGACATTAGATAAGGTACCACACATTAGGCTGCTTAGGAAGATAAGACTCCATGGCATTGAAGGTGGTCTATTGAATTAACATGGATAGACGATTGGCTAACTAATAGAGATTGGAGAGATTTTCGTAGGCTGAGGGATGGACTTGGTGGCTTTGTTTTTCTGGTGGCGAGGAGTGATCTGGACATTTCTTTTAACGTTTCTTTTATTGCTGCTTCTGTTCTTAATCCTGTCTTTTGTACACTAAGATGGCACCAGAGAATGGAGCAGAGTGATTGGAAGTCCTTGTCCATGAATCACAGAAAGCTAGCATCCAATTTCAATGGGAAATAGGGAAGGCAATTGGAATATTGGCCTTTCTTTCAAAGGCAATGGAATAAAAGTAGTGCGGCTTTGCTAAAGCTGTCCACAGCAATGGTCAGGTCACAGTTGGAATACTTGGATTCCTATCAAAGGAAAGATAGGCTGAGTCCAGAGAAAGTTCATTTGGCTAATCCTGAGTGTGGAGGGACTGTCGTATGGAGAGAGGTTGAGTTGGTTGTGCCTGTGCTGATTGAAGTTTAGAAGAATGAAAGGCAACCTTATTGAAACATAGAAGATTCTTGGAAGGCTTGACAGGGTGGATGCAGAGAAGTTGTTTCCCCTTGTGAGACAGTCTCAGACCAGACAGCATCATTTCAGACTTGGGGTCAAACATTTAAGATAGAGATGAAAACAAATTTCTCTTCGAGGGGAATTCTTTACTGCAGACAACTGTTGAGGCTGGGTCATTAGGTGTATTCATGACTGAGATAGATAGATAGATGGTTAATCAGTAGAAGAATAGAGGGTATGGGGACCATAGAACATTACAGCACAGAACAGGCCCTTCAGCCCTCAATGTTGTGCCGACCTATGGAACCAATCTGAAGCCCATCTAACCTACACTGTTCCATTAAATGCCCTTAAAGTTGGTGAATCTACAACAGTTGCAGGCAGTGCATTCCACGCCCCTACTACTCTGTCACATCTGTCCTATATCTATCACCCCTCAATTTAAAGCTATGCTCCCTCGTGCTAGCCATCACTACCCGAGGAAAAAGGGCTGTCCCTGTCCACCCTACCTAATCCTCTGATTATCTTGTATGTCTCAATTAAGTCACCTCTCAACCTTCTTCTCTCTAACGAAAACACCCCCAAGTCTCTCAGCCTTTCCTCATAAGACCTTCCCTCCATACCAGGAAACATCCTAGAAAATCTCCTGTAAACTTTTTCCAAAGTTTCCACATCCTTCCTATAATGCAGTGACCAGAACTGTACGCAGTACTCCAAATGCAGCCACACCGGTTTTGTACAGCTGCAGCATGACCTCATGGCTCTGAAACTCAATCCCTCTACCAATAAAAGCTAATATGCCGTATGCCTTCTTAACAACCCTATCCACCTGGGTGGCAACTTTCAGGGATCTATGTACATGGACACGGAGATCTCTCTGCTCATCTACTCTGCCAAGAATCTTACCATTAGCCTGGTACTCTGCCTTCCTGTTGCTCCTTCCAAAGTGAATCACTTCACACTTTTCTGCATTAAACTCCATTTGCCACCTCTCAGCTCAGCTCTGCGGCTTATCTAAGTCCCTCTGTAACGTGCAACATCCTTCAGCACTATCGACAATGCCACCAACTTTAGTAAATTTGCGGATGACCCATCTCACTAACTCATCTCTCTACACCCTCATCTCAGTCATTTATAAAAATGACAA
Source organism: Chiloscyllium plagiosum (assembly GCF_037043375.1). Taxonomy (NCBI): domain Eukaryota; kingdom Metazoa; phylum Chordata; class Chondrichthyes; order Orectolobiformes; family Hemiscylliidae; genus Chiloscyllium; species Chiloscyllium plagiosum. Next base: position 1,900,978 of record NW_028270169.1, read on the forward strand.
ACAGCAGTGGCCCCAAACAGATCCTTGAGGTACACCACTAGTAACTGAACTCCAGGATGAACATTTCCCATCAACCACCACCCTCTGTCGTCTTTCAGCTCGCCAATTTCTGATCCAAACCGCTAAATCACCCTCAATCCCAAGCCTTCGTATTTTGTGCAATAGCCTACCTTGGGGAACTTTATTAAATGCATTACTGAAATCCATATACACCACATCAACCACTTTACCCTCATCTACCTGTTTGATCACCTTCTAAAAAAACTCAGTAAGGTTTGTGAGGCAGGACCTACACTTCACAAAACTATGTTGACTATCTTTAATCAACTTACTCCTTTCTCGATGATTAGATATTCTAACTCTTATAACCTTTTCCAACACTTACCCACAACTGAAGTAAGGCTCACTGGTCTATAATTACTAGGGTTGTCTCTACTCCCCTTCTTGAACAAGGGGACAACATTTGCTATTCTCCAGTCTTCTGGCACTATTCCTGTAGACAATGACGGAAAAAAGATCAAAGCCAAAGGCTCTGTAATCTCCTCCCAGGCTTCCCAGAGAATCCTAGGATAAATCCCATCTGGCCCAGGGGACTTATCTATTTTCATACTTGCCAGAATTGCTAACATCTCCTCTTTGTGAACCTCAATCTGGTCTAGTCTAGTAGCCTGTATTTCCGTATTCTCCTCGACTACATTGTCTGTTTCCAATATGAATACTGGCGAAAAATATTAATTTAGTGCTTCCCCTATCTCCTCTGACTCCACACACAACTTCCTACTACAATCCTTGATTGGTCCCAATCTTTCTCTAGTCATTCTTTTATTCCTGATATACCTATAGAAAGCCTTAGGGTTTACCCTGATCCTACCTGCCAATGACTTCTCATGTCCCTCCTGGCTTTTCTTGGCTCTTTCTTTAGGTCTTTCCTGCTAGTTTGTAACTCCAAAGTGCCCTAACTAAGCCTTCATATTTCATCCGAACATAAGCTGCCTTCTTCCTCTTGACAAGAGATTCAACTTCTTTAGTAAACCACGGCTCCCTCGCTCAATCACTTCCTCCCTGCCTGACAGGTACATATTTATCAAAGACGCGCAGTAGCTATTCCTTGAATAAGTTCCACATTTCTAATGTGCCCATCCCCTGCAGTTTCCTTCCCCATCCTATGTTTCCTAAATCTTGCCGAATCGCATCGTAATTGCCTTTCCCCCAGCTGTAACACTTGCCCAGTGGTGCACACCTATCCCTTTCTATCACTAAAGTAAACATAACCAAATTGTGGTCACTATCATCAAAGTGCTCACCTACCTCCAAATCTAACACCGGCCGACTTCATTACCCAGTACCAAATCTAATGTGCCCCTGCCCCTTGTTGGCTTGTCTGTGTACTGTCAGGAAACCATCCTGCACATTTTGGCCAAAACTGACCCATCTAAAACTATAGTATTTCCAGTCAATATTTGGAAAGTTAAAGTCCCACATAACAACTACCCTGTTACCCTCTCTCCTATCCAGAATCATTTTTGCTATCCTTTCCTCTACATCCCTTGAACTATTTGGAGGCCTATAGAAGGCAGGAAAGCGGAGTTGAGGATTACCCGATCAGCTATGATCGCACTGACTAGTGGGGCAGACGTGATGGGCTGAATGACCTATTTCTGTTCCTATATCTTATAAAGTTATTTAATTAGTCTGCCATTACATTGTTTCCTTTTATAACTTCCCCTGTTGGGTCTGGGTGGATTACTCTTCACAGGGTCGGTCTGGACTTGTTGGGCCGAAGGGCCTGTTTCCACACTGTAGGGAATCTAATCATGTACAGACTGTGAGGGGAGAAAGTGAGGTCTGCAGATGCTGGAGATCAAAGTTGAAACTTTATTGCTGGAACAGCACAGCAGGTCAGGCAGCATCCAGGGAACAGGAGATTCGACGTTTCGGGCACAGGCCCTTCTTCAGGAATGAGCAGAGAGTGTTCAGCAGGAGAAGATAAAAGGTAGGGAGGAGGGACTTGGAGGAGGGGCGTTGGAAATGTGATAGGTGGAAAGAGGTCAAGGTGAGGGTGATAGGTCGGAGTAGGATGGAGGCGGAGAGGTCAAGAAGAAGACTGCAGGTCAGGAAGGCGGTGCCGGGCTGGAGGGATTCGGCTGAGACAAGGTGGGGGGAGGGGGGATGAAGAAACTGGTGAAGTCCAAGTTCATCCCCTGTGGTTGGAGGGTTCCCAGTCGGAAGATAAGACGCTCCTCCTCCGACCGTCGCGTTGTTGTGGTTTGGCGGTGGATGAGTCCAATGACCTGCATATCCTCGGTGGAGTGGGAGGGGGAGTTGAAATGCTGTGCTACAGGGTGGTTGGGTTGGTTGGTCCGGGTGGCCCAGAGGTGCTCTCTGAATCGCTCCGCAAGTAGGCGGCCTGTCTCCCCAATATAGAGGAGGCCACACCGGCTGCAGCGGATGCAGTAGATGATGTGGGTGGAGGTGCAGGTGAATCTGTGGCGGATATGGAAGTTTCCTTTGGGGCCTTGGAGAGAAGTGAGGGGGGAGGTGTGGGCGCAAGTGTTGCACCTCCTGCGGTTGCAAGGGAAGGTGCCGGGAGTGGAGGTTGGGTCGGTGGGGGGTGTGGATCTGACAAGGGAGTCGCAGAGGGAGTGGTCTCCACGGAAAGCTGATAGGGGAGGGGAGGGAAATATATCCTTGGTGCTGGGGTCTGTTTGGAGGTGGCGGAAGTGACGGCGGATGATGCGCTGTACATGGAGATTGGTGGGGTGGTAGGTGAGGACCAGTGGGGTTCTGTCCTGGTGGCGGTTGGAGGGGCGGGGTTCAAGGGCGGAGGAGCGGGAAGTGGAGGAGATGCGGTGGAGGGCACCGTCGACCACGTCGGGGGGGAAATTGTGGTCCTTGAAGAAGGAGGCCCTGTGAGGGACCTACATTTGTCTTCACTAATTGTTCTCTTCACATATGTATAGAAGCTTTCACAATCAGTTTGGATGTCCTCTGCAAGTTTACACTCCTACTCTCTTTTTCCATCCCAGGGTTGCAGAGAAGGAACCTGTGAATAAAATGTCTGTACACAATCTGGCAACAGTGTTTGGTCCCACCCTGCTCAGACCATCAGAAACAGAACACAAAGTGCATGCCAACATTGTGTCCGACATCTGGTCTCATGAAGTCATGGCACAGGTACAGTCCATTCACTCAGCCCCTGCACAGTCTCAGGGCTTGGCCACCTGTGGACAGGAGCATATGGGAAGCTAGCAATTCCTAGGTTCAGCTGGTCTCAGTGGAAGGGAGTGGTCTGAGCTGCGGTCATCAGAGTTGGAGCTTCACCTTGGTCTCAGTGCCTTGCTTGTATTCTTTCTTCCTTCTGGCAGTTAACAGCTTCCCCGAGCCTGATCTGCCCTCAGTCACTTGACTGAGTGGTCAGAGCTGGAATGGAACAACAGCCTTAAGGGGAAGAAGCTGCAGGGAGTGAGAGAGAACCAGTCAGAAACCTGCAACTGGCCCTCGGCCCAAGGTGTGTGTCGATCAGAAGCTGCAGAGTGCCATCTTTTATTTTATTCTGTTCCTGTCGGGGCAGACTGTCATGGCCAGAGCATGATGTGGAGGAGCCGGTGTTGGACTGGGGTGTACAACGTTACAAATCACACAACACCAGGTTATAGTCCAACAGGTTTAATTGGAAGCACACTAGCTTTCAGAGCGCCGCTCCTTCAGTGGGTAGTTATCACCTGATGAAGGAGCAGTGCTCCGAAAGCTAGTGCTGCCAATTAAACCTGTTGGACTATAAGATGGCCAGAGCAGCATTCGTTGCCTATCCTTAAACTGCCCTTGGGAAGGAAGTGGGACAGGGGCCTGCTGCATTGAGGATGGCCATTGGGAGACACAGGGCAATATAGCTGGCCACAAAAACATGGACTAAGGCCTGACTGAGAAATATTGGTTAGGAGAAAGGACTGCAGATGCTGGGGGTCAGAGTTGAGTGTGGTGCTGGAAAAGCACAGCAGGTCAGGCAGCATCTGAGCTGCAGAGGGGCTTATGCCCGAAACGTTGATTCTCCTGCTACTCGGATGCTGCCTGACCTGTTGTGCTTTTCCAGCACCACACACTCGACTGAGAAATATTGGTGTCAGGTTGACGTTAATGGCTGGAGGGGATACCATTGGGACAAGGGGAGAGTACTGTGGGGTGGGGGTTGGAGGATCTCGCTTTGGGCATTAACACTGTTTGTATTCTCATAGGTGCAGGTTCTGTTATATTACTTGCAGCATCCCCCAATCTCCATCACTGAACTCAAGCGAAATACCCTCTACTATTCCACTGATGTGTAGAGATCCTATGTTGGGACCCTCGGAATCCTTCAACTCGAGACAATTGACCAAAATAAAATGAAGATGAAGAATCCATCACATCCCGTTTGAAGTTTGACCTTTATACTGCTATATGCCTGGTGCAAGATGGGGAAGCCGCCCTCTATCGTCCTGTCCTGTGTATATGTGTACAAGCACTGTTGGCTGCCCATCCCTTGCATTGCGTCCTTCGCATGGTGCATTTGTCTTGTTTACTCCTGGAGCTCCAACCTCCTGCTCCTGGATCGACTGTAGTTGCACGAACATTGAGACTTTGGGGCAGCAAACAGTTCATAACCAGCAGGGAGCATCAGCAGGAGTCTGTGTAAGGATCTGTAGTGGAGTGTGCATCAACAGTGGCATTGACTGTGAATGGCATTTCATACACTCCTCTGGTTAATAGTAACCTTTTTGCTTGATAATAAATTGTTTTACACCTGTAGATTATTCTGACCCGCTGTGGGTCACACGTTCATGATAAATAAAAGTAACGTAATATTTGCATAAAAGATACCATTTTCGGTTTGATTTAACATGTCAGGCTGTCTCACTCATACAGACTAAATGATTAGTTTGTGTCCAATTTCACAAAGGAACAATACAAAACCTTATCCAAGTCTGACCCCCCCCCACCCATCACTAATTATCCCCTGACCCCACCCCCACTCCCTGACCCCACCCCCACTCCCTGACCCTATCCCCTGACCCCACCCCCACCCTCACTCCCTGACCCTATCCCCTGACCCCGTCCCCCACTCCCTGACCCCACCCCCACTCCCTGACCCTATCCCCTGACCCCATCACCCACTCCCTGACCCCACCCCCACCCTCACTCCCTGACCCCACCCCCACTCCCTGATTCTATCCCCCACTCCCTGACCCCACCCCCACTCCCTGACCCCACCCCCACTCCCTGACCCCACCCCCACTCCCTGACCCCATCCCCCACTCCCTGACCCTCACTCCCTGACCCCACCCTCACTCCCTGACCCCACCCTCACCCTCACTCCCTGACCCCACCTCACCCCCTGACCCCACCCCCCACCCTCACCCCCATCCTCACCCCCCACCCTCACCCCCATCCTCACCCCCATCCTCACCCCCCACCCTCACCCCCTGACCCCACCCCCCACCCTCACCCCCTGACCCCACCCCCCACCCTCACCCCCTGACCCCACCCCCCACCCTCACCCCCTGACCCCACCCCCCACCCTCACCCCCTGACCCCACTCCTGGGGCTTGTTGCCAATAGTGAGAGTGCGATGGTATTCCGCGTGGCCGGTGCGGTTGACGTCACTTCCCGGGGCGGGGCAGAGTGTTTCCGGGTCAGGGAGGCCCGGATGGAGGCGGAATGGCGGCGGGTTTGTGGCGATTGTTGGCGGGAGATGGGGGCCCGGGACCGGCGTCAGTTGGAGCAGAGTTCGGGGATGGCGGATACCCTGAGAGTGTGCGGCCGGTTACTCCGGTCAGTGTCTGAGCAGCGGGAGCGGCACAGGCCCCGGCGCTGGAGCGGCCCAGGCCCAGGCCCCGGGGCTGGAGCGGCCCAGGCCCAGGCCCCGGCGCTGGAGCGGCCCAGGCCCAGGCCCCGGGGCGGGAGCGGCCCAGGCCCAGGCCCCGGGGCGGGAGCGGCCCAGGCCCCGGGGCTGGAGCGGCCCAGGCCCAGGCCCCGGGGCTGGAGCGGCCCAGGCCCAGGCCCCGGGGCTGGAGCGGCCCAGGCCCAGGCCCCGGGGCGGGAGCAGCCCAGGCCCAGGCCCAGGCCCCGGGGCGGGAGCGGCACAGGCCCAGGCCCCGGGGCGGGAGCAGCCCAGCCGCTTCATCACCAACAAAACCTGGGCATTGCCCAAAAGGTCCGTGTCGCTGCCCGACCTGCTGTGCTCTTCCAGCACCGCTCTGACCTAGAATAGAGTCCGCGGGCCGAATGGCCTGGCTCTGCTGGGGGGAATCTGGTCAGATCCAGGGAGGTTACCTGGAGAGAGGGAGGGAGGGACTCCTGCTGATTGATTACAGGGATTTCCACACATTAATACCAGAAACACCGCCCGTTGGGGGGTGTTTGTTCTCCGGAGGATGTAGAGCAGCAGGTCCTGGAGGGTGTGGCTCCAAGCTGAGGCAGGGCTGACTGCAGGAAGGGTAGGTGGTGGAGCATGGTTGCTATTGTGGAGCAGAGGGTCTGCAAAGAGAATCATTGTTTGTAGAGAGAGAGGGGGGGAGAACTTCTTCAAGGTAGGCATCCTTGGAAGAGGCATCACCTCCTGGTGAAGGGCTTATGCTCGAAACATCGATTCTCCTGCTCCTCGGATGCTGCCAAAACTGTGCTTTTCTAGCACCACACTCTCAATAACAAAACTATACTTTGCTCATTTACCTACATTTGGTCCATGTCTTGCTGTACCCTTGGTGTTTCAGCTGTGGCCTAACCAATGTATTATACAGTTCCTTGCTCTTGTATTTAGTACTTTAATTAATAAAGGTAAGTATCTCATATGCTTCAACCACCTCATCTACCTGTCCTGCTACCTTCAAGGAGCTATGGACTTGCACACTAAAGTCCCTCTGATCCTCTATACTTCCTAGGTTCTATCATTCAACATTGACTCCCTTACCTTGTTAATCCTTCCCAAAATGCATCACCTCCCACTTTTCAGGATTAAATACCATTTGTCACTGTTCAGACCATCTAACTAATCCATCTATATTATTCTGGAGAGTCAGACTCTCTTCGAATCTTTCCTCCTTGCTGAAATGTAATTTTGCTGAGAGTCATGAATTACCTCCTTAAACTTTTGGCCTGGCTCCTGCACTGCCATTCCTGCTATCCTATCCATCCAGTTCAATAGAGCTAACTATTATAATTCCCTTTGACTTAAACACAGTTGTTTCCTACCCAAGTTTCTCACTCTCAAACAGAATATTAAATTCTATCAAGGGACCTTGGAGGGCAGGTTCATAATTCATTTGAAAGTAGGATCACAGGTAGATAGGATAGTGAAGATGATGTTTGGTCAGACCATTGAGCATGAGAGTTGGAGGTCATGTTGCGGCTGTACAGGACATTGGGTTAGGCCACTGTTGGAATATTGCGTGCAATTCTGGTCTCTTTCCTATCGGAAGGATGTTGTAAAACTTGAAAGGGTTCAGAAAAGATTTACAAGGATGTTGCCAAGGTTGGAGGATTTGAGCTGTGGGGAGAGGATGACTAGCGAGTTTTGAGAAGATTTGTAGCTCAGGTTGAGGTTCTGGATGTAGGTTTGTTCACTGAGCTGGAAGGTTTTTCAGACATTTCATCACCATACTAGGTAATATTATCAGTGAGCATCTGGATGAAGCGCTGGTGACGTTTTACTTAGAGGTCATTTATTAAACCTGCCTCACTCCCCATTACCAGATATAAGACAGCCTGTTCCCTGGTTAGCTCCATGACACATTGCTCCAGCAAACTATCCCTAGTGCAGAATTTGTTGTCATAGCCACCCTTTTCAACGATTAACCTAATCAACCTGAAGATGAAAGTCACCCATTATCATTGCTATATTAGATTAGATTACTTACAGATTACTTACAGTGTGGAAACAGGCCCTTCGGCCCAACAAGTCCACACCGACCCGCCGAAGCGCAACCCACCCATACCCCTACATTTACCCCTTACCTAACACTACGGGCAATTTAGCATGGCCAATTCACCTGACCCGCACATTTTTTTTTTGGACTGTGGGAGGAAACCGGAGCACCCTGAGGAAACCCACGCAGACACGGGGAGAACGTGCAAACTCCACACAGTCAGTCGCCTGAGGCGGGAATTGAACCCGGGTCTCTGGCGCTGTGAGGCAGCAGTGCTAACCACTGTGCCACCGTGCCGCCCACAATTCTTTTACATGCTCCTATTCTGTGTTGATTTCTACCCTTTCCTATAGTGTGGGAGCTGATTGGGGTTCTGTACACTACTCCTGGCAATGTCTTTTTCATTTGCTGTTTGTTTTGCCTCCATGCCAATTGACTCGACAACAATTCTTTGGCCCATCAGGAATCATTTGAACTACAAGAAGCTAGTATTCAGCTTAAGTATTATAATATGCAAATGGGCTGTTGGTCCTTTCTGAAAGGGAACAAAATATAAAGTAAGGAGGTTTTGCTAAAATTATTCAAAGCACTCATCAGACCACACCCAGAATACTGTGAACACTTTTGGGCCCTTTGTCTAAAGAAAGATAGACTGGCATTGAGTCAGTCCAGGGAAGGTTCACGACTTTAATACCAGGTATGGATCCTCTTGTGAGGAGCAGTTAAGTACATTGGGCCTGTACCACTTGGAGTTTTGAAAAATGAGAGATGACCTTGATGAAACATACAAGCTTATTAGAAGACTTGACAGTGTAGATGCAGACCGGTTGTTCCCCCTGTGGGAGTGTTTAGGACTGAATCTGAGAATAAGGAGTCACACATTTAAGTAGAGCTGAGAAGGGGTTTCTTCTGTCAGAATCTGTGAAATTCTTCACCGCAGATGGTTGATCAGGCTGGGGTCATTAAATATATTCCAGTCTGGGATATGGGCAAGCACGGTGGCTCAGTGGTTAGCACTGCTCCATCACAGCACCAGGGACATGGATTCAATTGCAGCCTTGGGTAGCTGTCTGTGTGGAGTTTGTTTGTTCTTCCCGTGTCTGTGTGGGTTTTATCCGGGTGCTCAGGTTTCTTCTCACAGACCAAAGATGTGCAGGTTAGGTGGATTGCCACACCAAATTCCCTATAGTGTCCAGAAATCTGCAGACTAGGTTTAGCCATGAGAAATGCAGAATTTCAGGGATAGGTTGCTTGAGCGACGAGGGGGTTGCCTGGGAAGGAGGCTCTTTGGAGGATCAGTGTGGGGCATTGTGGGATTGTTGGGCTGGATGACCTTCCTCACTAGGGATTCCATGATTCAGTGATAACAGATTTTAATCAATCAGGGAATCAAGGATTGTGGGGAAATGGCAGGAACGTGGAACTGAAGATTATCAAATCAGCCATGGTCTCACTGAATGGCAGAGGTAACTCAGTGGGCCAGATGCAGCTTACGGTCTTGTCTGGGGGATGGGGGTTTGGGGCGGGTGGGAGGATGGTGAGTGTATATCTGCTGTGTTCTTTTGTTGGTGAGTTAGGGGTTGTGCTGTAATGTTGGAACAACATGGTTACATCTGGCAATGAAAAAGCTAACGTAATTATTGTTCTGACCAGTTTGAAGGAAATGGCCATTTTAGCCCAGCTGAGTGCGCAGTACTCAACACGGAAAGATCCCGCAGTTGAACTGGAATTCAAGCAGCGGGGGAATGCACAGTTCAAGCTGAAGGACTATGCTCACGCTGTTGCCTTGTATTCAAAGGTACATTTGGATACTATTAACCTGCTCTCCGACTCTCAACCTACAGTCATTGGTCAGAACACTCTTCTCCAAGTTGGTGACCCCTGGATTCAACCTTGTACAGACTGGTGATCCCAGGCTGGATCCACACACTCCAGGGTGGCTTCTTTGAGCCCAAACTGATCCTTAAACTCTGTGTCTTAGCCCCATTTTCCAGTTCTGAGCCCATTCTCCTGTGTGGCGCGCGGGCATTTATTACTTACTGCCTGCCTCTCGTGTTGTGCCCTCTGACAGGCTGTCCCTCTCTCTCTCTCTGTTTTCAGGGACTTCACCATAGCTCCACGCACTCCCCTCAGGCTGCACTGCTCTATGCCAACCGCTCAGCAGCACTGTACCAGCTACAGCGATACCAAGCAAGTCACAGGCAGCCCTCCTCAGCTCGGGAGAAGTTGGGCACACAGTCAATGTTCATGTGATGGAATCTGGCTGAGGCATTGAACTGCGTGCAGGGTGGGGGGAGGGAGTTGGACTAAGGGAGTCAGGGTGGGGGGGGAGGTGGGCTGAGGGTGTTGGGGTGGGGGGGGTCAGACTGAGGAAGTTGGAATGGGGGAGTTGGCTGAGGGATTTGGGGTGGGGGTAGTCGCAGAGGGGAGATGGGCTGAGGGAGTCAGACTGAAGGAGTTAGGGAGGGTGGGTATTGGGGGCGAATTGGGGCAGTTAGGGTAAGAGTCAGATAGAGGGCGATTTTTGGCTCTGTCCTTGAAAACACTGACCAACGAGTTTTCCCCTGTCTCTATCCAGGAATGCCTGGTGGATATTGAGAGAGCTCAGGGACACAATTATCCCCATGAGCTGCTACATAAGATCCTGGCACGCCGCACAGCCTGCTTGCAGCGCCTGGGCCAAGCTGATGGAGCCTCTGGCCTCTGCAGCAAAGAATACCTCCGTGCAAGAGGCAGAGGGAGAGCCAGGATCCAGAGCCAGCCCACAACAGGAGGGGCCCCCCATGGACAGACAAAGACCTCAGGAACTCTGTGCGAAATCTCTCCGTCCATCGCCGTGGGCTCCGACAGTTCCCGGGGCCGCCATTTGGTAGCAACGGAGGAGCTGAGGCCAGGAGAGGTCCTGCTCCAGGAGAAAGCCTTTGCAGCTGTGCTGATCCCAGAGGGAGCCAGAAGAGAGCCATTCTCCAATGAGGATGTGTACTGTCACCACTGCCTTGAGTGGACTGAGCTCCCTGTGCCCTGCCTGACCTGTAGCTTCAGCAGTTACTGCAGTGAGCTGTGTCGAGAGCATGCCTGGAATCAGTATCACTGGCTGGAATGCAGACTTGGGGGATTCCTGTTGGCACTGGGCACATTCACCCAGCTTGCACTCCGCACTGTGCTGCTGGCAGGTATACAGGAGGTACAGGGAGCAGAAAAATTGGAGAGTGGAGCTGACCAAAGGACGATTGGCGAATGCAGCGTGAGGCACAATCCAGACCACAAAGTGGAACTGAGTAGTTGTTTTTCTGGGATGTCAGAGGTTGGCGATGGGATGCCCAGGGACGCTCAGAGCCGTTACCAGATGATCCACAGTCTCCTGACCCACACCAGATTGCAAACACCAGAGCACCGCTTCCTCTGTGGTCTTACCGCAGCAGCTGTGTGCCAGGAGATCAGGCGAATGGGGCTGGAGTCACAGCTGGTGAGTGACAAGCTGGAGCAGCCTGCAATTATTGCCCAAGACCAGGGACTAAGGACACTGGGAGTGGCATTGCTCCGACACCACCTCCAGCTGGAGTGTAATGCTCAGGCTATCACTGCACTCAGAGTCACAGGTATGTACCAGGGTACAGGATGGCCTGAGAGCCTGCTGTAACGGAGACATGGATTTCACAGGGTGGGATTGGTTGCTGGATGTTCCAGGGTTTAGATCTTTAAAAAGAACAGGGAGGGGGTAAAAGAGGAGGGGAAGTAGCACTGTTAGAAAGGGCATCACAGCTTCAGAAAAACAGCTTGTCGAGGAGGGTTTGTATACTGAGTCAGTACGGGTGGAAGTCAGTAACAGGAAAGGAACAGTCACTTTATTGGGTGTTTTCTATAGACCCCCCCATAGCAGCAGAGAGATGGAAGAACAGGTTGGACAGCAGATCTTGGAAAGGTGCAGCTGTAACTGAGTTGTTGTTACGGGTGACTTCAACTTCCCCGATATTGATGGGAACCTTCTTAGTGCAGATGGTCTGGATGGATCTGATTTTTGTCAGGTGTATCCAGGAAGGATTGCTGACTCAATATGTAGCTAGGCCAACTGGGGGGGGGGGGGTGAGGCCGAATTGGATTTGGTGCTAGGCACTGAGCCATGCCAGGTGTCAGATCACTCAGTGGGAGAGCATTTCTGGGACAGTGATCACAACTGCCTCACCTTTACCATAGCCATGGAGAGAGATAGGAACAGACAGTAGGGGAAGGTATTTAATTAGGGGAGGGGAAATTATACTGCTATTAGACAGGAGCTGTGGAATATAAATTGGGAACAGTTCTACAGGGAATACACAACAGAAATATGGAGGCAATTTAAGGAGCACTTGTGGCGAGTGTTGGATAACTTTGTCCCACTGAGACAGGCGAGGAACGGTAAGGTGAAGGAGCCTTAGATGACAAGAGAAGAGGAGTTTCTCATCATGAGGAAGAAGGAAGCTAACTTAATGTTGAGGAAACAAGGATCTGGCACAGCTTTAGAGGATTACAGGGTAGCTAGGAAAGAACTTAAAAATGAACTGAGGAGAGCTGGGAGGGGGCACGAAAAAGCCTTGACAGGAAGGAGTACGGAAAACCTAAAGGTGTTCTACACTTACATGAGGAATAAGAGAATGACCAGAGATCGGTAGGGCCGATCAAGGATAGTGGAGGGAACCTATGCCTGGAGTCTGAAGAGGTAGGATAAGCCCTAAATGAGATTTTTGCTTCAGTATTCACTAGAGAGAGAGGGACCTTGTTGATAGAACACATGGACCAGGTTAGTAGGCTTGAACAGATTGATATTAAGGAAGCGAGTTTTGAGAAGATTTGTAGCTTAGGGGAGGGGAAATTATACTGCTATTAGACAGGAGCTGTGGAATATAAATTGGGAACAGTTGTTCTACAGGGAATACACAACAGAAATGCAGAGGCTGTTGAAGGAGCACTTGTGGCGAGTGTTGGATAACTTTGTCCCACTGAGACAGGCAAGAAATGCTAAGGTGAAGGATGTAGGTTTGCGTGCTGAGCTGGAGTTCATTTCCAGACGTTTCGTCACCTACTAGGTCACATCTTCTGTGGGCATACAGGCAAAGCAATGTTGATAATTCCTGCTTTCTGTTTATATGTTTGGGTTTCTTTGGGTTGGTGATGTCATTTCCAGTGGTGACATCATCTCCTGTGGTGCTGTCACTTCCTGTTCTTTTTCTCAGGGAGTGGTAGATGGGGTCTAACTCGATACATGAACATCAACTAGCCACAAAAAGACATGACCCTCTCTCACTAGTATCATTACATACAGATAAGGAAGGACACCATTTCGACTGGGACAACACATCCATCCTAGGACAAGCCAAACAGAGACACGCACGAGAATTCCTAGAAGCATGGCATTCCAACAAACACACAGTGTTAGACCCCAACTACCACCGCCTGAGAAAAGGAACAGGAATTGACGTCACCAACCCAGAGAAACCCAAACATATAAATAGAAAGCAGGAATTATCAACAGTGCTCTGCCCAGAGGCCCGAGTAGGTGACAAAACATCTGGAAATGAACCTTCCAGCTCAGTGCGCAAACCTAATATTAAGGAAGTGGATGTGCTGGAAATTCTGGGAAACATCAAGATACATAAGTCTCCAGGGCAGGACCAGATATATCCATAGTTACTATGGGAAGCGAGGAATGGGATTGCTGCGCCTCTGGCGATGATCGTTGCATCCTCACTCTCCACGGAAGGAGTACTTGATGATTGGAGAGAGGTATTCCCTTCAAGAAAGGGAATAGGGAAATCCCTGGGATTACAGATCGGTCAGTCTTACGTCTGTGGTAAGGTACTGGAAAGGATTGGAAAAACATAGTTTGATTAAAGATAGTCATCATGGCTTCGTGAGGGGCAGGTCATGCATCGCAAGTTTTATTGAGTTCTTGGAGGATGTGACGAGGCAAGTTGACGAAGGCCGAGCAGTCAGTGATGTATATGGATTTCAGTAAGGCATTTGATAAGGATCCCCATGGTAGGCTCTTTCAAAAAGTTAGGAGGCTTGGGATACAGGGAAACTTGGCTGTCTGGATACAGAACTGACTGGCCGAAAGGAGACAGCGAGTTGTAGCGGATGGAAAGTATTCGGCCTGGAGTTCGCTGACCAGTGGTGTCCCACAGGGATCTGTTCTTGGGCCTCTGCTCTCTGTAGTTTTTATAAATGACTCGGATGAAGAAGTGTAAAGGTGGGTTAGTAAGTTTGCTGATGACACAAAGGTCGGTGGTGTTGTAGATAGTGTCGAGGGCTGTTGCAGGCTACAACAAGCCATTGACAGGATGCAGAGCTGGGCTGGGAAGTGGCAGTTGGAGTTTAACCTGGATAATTGCAAAGTGATTCATTTTGGAAGGTCAAATTTGAATGCTGAATACAGGGTTAAAATCAGGAGTTTTGGCAGTGTGGAGGAACAGCAGGATCTTGGGGTACACATACATAGATCCCTCAAAGCTGCCACCCAAGTTGATAGGGTTGTTAAGGAGGCGTATAGTGTGTTGGCTTCCATTAACAGGGGATTGAGTTTAAGAGCCACAAAGTTTTCCTGCAGCTCTATAAAACCCCGGTTAGACCACACTTGGAATATTGTGTCCTGTTCCAGTCGCTTCGTTATTGGAAGGAAGTAGATTCTTTAAAGAGGGTGCAGAGGAGGTTTACCAGGATGCTGCCTGGACTGGAGGGTATGTCTTCTGCAGAGAGGTTGGAGAGAAGAAGGAAGAGAGGTGATTTGATAGAGGTGTACAAGGTAATGAGAGGCGTAGATAGAGTAGACAGCCAGAGACTTTTCCCCAGGGTAGAAATGGCTGTCACAAGGGGAAGGAAGGTACAGGGGAGATGTCAGAGGTAGGTTCTTTGCACAGAGAGTGGTGGGTGTGTGGAATGCACTGCCAGCAGTGGGAGGAGAGTCAGTGATAATATTTACATTTAAGCGACTGCTGGCCAAGCACGTGGATGGCAGTAAATTGAGGGCTGTGGATGTTCGGCTGATCTTAAATTAGGATAAATGTTCGGCAGAACATTGGCCAGAGAGCCTGTACAATTCTATGTTTTGTGTAAACTGACACCATGAATGGGATTTGTATGAGAGCGTACTGCCTAGCCAGTGTGGGAGCAAGCTATATGGACCAGGGAGATTGAGTGGTCGGTCAGTGAGTGGTATCTATGCTGGCTTTCTGAAGGAGCGATGTACATACTACCCCTTCCCCGGCCCCTGACATAGTCATTCAGTTCTCTTTTGAAAGTCTGAGTTGAAGTCCATTCCAGATCCTAACCACTCACTACATGACAGGTTTATTTTTACCTGTCCCCTTTGTTTCTTTTGTCAGTGAGCTTCGGTGTCTGTCATCTGATTTCTGATCCTTGTGCCAAAGAAGACACCCTCTTTCTGACTCTCCATTCAGACCATGGTTCAAGGTTATAATGACAGTCGGCACCTTGAAATGGAGTGGTCCAAAAACCAACCTATAATCCCTTGCTGATGCCAAGTGTGTATAATGGTGCCGTGAGCAGTGCATGATCTGGTGTGATTGCCAAAGGATCTCCATTCCCTCTTATTTTTCCTGCCACTGCATAGGTCATGCACTGCAGCAGCTTCCAGAGCCCGCAATCAATCTGCCCGGATGCCACTCAGCATGCACGGACTGTCCACATGGTTGCTTGTGTTACACCACTGGGTGAACCCCTCTGCTAATTTAAAACCGGCAACACAGAAAAGATTTATCCCATGCGGTAATCTGTGAAAATTCAAGAGGTCAAGAACAAGTAAAAATTAACAACTTTATTACTGAAAGTATAACAAAGAATAATTAACTAACAACTATTTACAACTCCTGTCCAACCTATCTTTTACATTCCCTTCTATAATACTAGCCCAATAAAGCCCCCGATTACAATTTACGAAACAAAACTTCTAATCTCAAAACCAGGTGGCTTTCGGTTTTCTCTGTATTCCTGACTTGTTCTTGGGGATTCTGCTGCACAGGTTACTGATCGATAAAGGTACCTTTAAGAGAGCTATTTTTCAGGCAGTCTTTATATGTTGGTAGCTTGGCGGTTCTCCTCTCAACTGTTCAATTTTCCCCGGTCTTATACCCCCAAAGCGTCGGATTGTGTCATTGGCTTTTCACATTGTCAATATACTAATACAAACTGGATTGGACTTCGGTATTTTTCGTGGTATAATTTAAACTGATTGGCCTAATTTGAATCTGTTTTGTCATTTCCAGGTAACCAGCTACCCTAGTTAACTCCAGTAACTGGAGCATATGTGACATTATATCTTTTTTTCTGAACACTTGGTGCTGTCAGGTAGTTTTTGCTAGCTTTTAACTTTCTTAAAGGTACAGTACACTCACATCTTCATAACAATTGGCCATGCAGCTTAAAGAGATCATTGCCAAGGATCCTGTGCAGCTGCTTGTGCCTGGTGATCCCTACAGCTTTACTTTGACTTTGTGACTGCAAGCTCACTTCCTGCTGAGGATTCCGAGCTTAAAGCACTTGTTCTTGTTGCAGGAGGCGGACATTCCCATGTGGCAGAGATGGAAGAGGTCAGGATTGCGACTGCCTTCTATTGTACAGTCAGCCTGCTGAACCATTCCTGTGAACCCAACACTAGTATCACATTCCACAACAGCACCATCATTGTGAGAGCCTCCCAGCACATTGCAGCAGGCCAGGAAGTGCTACACTGCTATGGTAACTCCAACAGTCAGCTCAATCCCTCCATAGCTCCCTCTCTCGGACTTCTCCCTGCCCTCCCCTTTTCTACTTTCACAACACACAGGTTGGAAAGTCAGTTCCGAGTGGGCTTAGGGCAGTTAGATAAAAAGATACTGAATAGGTTAAATGAGTGTACAGAGATGTAGTAAATAGAGTATAATGTGGGAAGATGTAGAATTGTTTTTGGCAGAATAAAAGGAAACCTCTAAATGGTGAGAGATTGCACAGCTCGATACAGAACAATTTGGGTGTCCTTGTATATCAATTGCAAAGTTTAGTCACAGCAAGTAATTGGGAAAACTAATAGAATGTTATCATTTATCATGAGGGGAATTGAATCCTGGAGTAGGGAGGTTGGCCTTCAGTTATACCGGGCACTGCTGGGACCACATCTGGAGTACTCTGTAGAGTACCAGTCACTGTATTGCAGGAAGAATGTACATATGTTGGAAGCAGTTTAGAGAAGGTTCAGATTAATACCTGGAATGGGCATGTGTTATGAGGAAAAGTCTAGGCTTATATCCACCAGAGTTTAGAGGAGTAAGAGGCGATTTGTTTGATGTATAAGTTCCTGAAGAGTATTGGCGGGAGGATGTTAGAAAGAATGTTCCACCTTTTTATTTTATTCATTCACAGGCTGAAGGTGTCACTGGCCAGGCCAGTAATTATTTGGCAGTTGAAAGCCAACCAGATTGGCTGTGGGTCTGGAATGGCATGTAGGCCAGACCAGGTAAGGATGGCAGTTTCCTTCCCTAAAGGACGTTAGCGAACCCGATTGTCTTTTCTGACAATCGACCACAAATTTGGAATTAAGAATCTAATGATGACCACAAATTTGTGGTCATCATTAGATTCTTAATTCCAGATTTTTATTCTGTTCAAATTCTGCCACCTGCTGAGGTAAGATTTGAGCCCTAGTTCCCAAAACATTACCTGTGTCTCTGGATGAACAATCCAATGATAATGTCACTAGGCCATCGCCATCCCTTTGAGGGAATTTAGAACGAGAAGTCATTGTTAAAAATCATGAGGTGACCAATGGGACCGAAATGAGGAGAAACTTTTTCTGGTAGCGTCATGAGTCTTTGGAACTCTCTTCCTGGAACGGTGTTGATGCAGCTTCTGTGAATATTTTTAAGGCAGACTGAGGCAGACAGGTTCTGAGGAAAACTTGAATGAGACTCAAAACATTAGCTGTTTTTCTCTCTCCACACTTCCTGCCAAACCTGCTAAGTTTCTCCAGCAGTCTCTGAATTTTTGAATCAGATTTCCAGCATCCAGGGTTTTGCTTTTATTCAAGTGGATGGGATCTTGTTAGTGAGAGGGTGAAAGGCTCTCAGCAGTTGGTAGGAATGTGGCTTTGAGGTTACAGAGAGATCAGCCTTGATTTTATTGAATGGAAGAACAGGCTCAAGGGGCCAAGTGGTTTACACCTGCTTGAAATTCTCAGCTGCTTTCCCCACTCTTTCCAGCTCCTCTCCAATATCTGTGTCCCTTTTCTCTCTCTTCCCTCTTCTCTCTGTTTCCCCTTCCCCAGCAGGTGCTCACTGTGTGTTGTGTTGGCTTCAACTGTCTCTCTGCTGATTCCAGGGCCGCACTGGAGCCGGATGGCAGTGAGGGAGCGACAGCAGGCCCTGAGATCGCAGTATTTCTTTCACTGTCAGTGCACTGCATGTGTTCGTGAGGAGGGGAATGTTGGAATGGACTCTGTGCTTGGCCAATTCCTCTGCTCTTATTGTGGGGTCGAGTTACAGGTGAGGAGAAGACAAGTAGTTGGGCTGGCACTGGGTTACTGGTTTCCTGTTTACTGACCATCTTTCCTGCTGCACTACCCAGGACTTCCCATCATAGGGCATCATTCCCGGCTCATCACCTAGTGGCACTGACAAGTTTTAAGAAAACACTCGTTGGCTGGAGCTAACTCCACAGGTCCCACTGCACTAGAAGACATTTGGTGATGATGTCACCGTTCCCTTTGCAGTCTGCCTCAGTCAGTCTTGTTCTTTGCAGGATTCGAAGGAGGCTCATTGCACATGCTCAAACAGCTCCTGTCGTCTCATTGTCTCCAAACAAGCCCTCTTCCAACAGGTGAAGAAAGTGAGAGACCAGATTGGGTTCGCCAGGCACCTGAGTGCTCAGCATCCAGGTACAAGGACCAGGACTGACCGGTCATCTGGGCACAGGCCAGTACTGACCGGGCATCTGGGCACAGGCCAGTACTGACCGGGCATCTGGACATGATATTCAGTAGTGACTGACCAATACTAACCGGGCATCTGAGCATTGTCCAATACTGGCTGGGCTTTGGACCAGCAGTGACTGACCAACCACCTGAATGCAGTGACCAGGCATTTGGACTGGTGATCAATTACCAGCGAGCAGTTGTTATTTAAGCCAGTGACAATGGAAAGTGGTGAAGCGTGTTTCGTGTGGATTCTGTGATTATATTGGGTTTTACCAGTTTCCTTTCTTCCCTCAGATAAAGCCTTTCAGTTGCTTTCTGAATGTCAGCAGTTAGCTTGCACCCTCGTGTCTGGCCAACACCCATTGCAAGGAGAAATCGAGGACTGCCTGGCACAGACTCATGCTTCCCAAGGTGAGGGCAATCCCTCTGACTGTTGTGTGAAGCTGGGAAGCACTGGGGCTGGATGGGACGGGGAGGATAGGGGCCTACTTAGGCAGGGATTGTGATGAGGAAGTGTGTTGAACTTGTTGCAGGATAGTGGAGAGTGAGTGTCGGGTGTGGGAGGGGTTTTGTTGGAGTGTTATCGGGATAGTGGGGAGAGGGTTGGGGATGTTTGCTGATTCGGGATATTTGGGTCTGTTGGGTGGATGTTTGCTGGACTGAGAGTTCCCGTGTCTGTGCCAGTGATCCTCCCTCAATTTTACTGATTTGGGCTAATTCTGTTCCTGCAGGTGATTGGCTAGCTGCTGCTCGGCACATGAGGAAGAGCAAGGAGTTGGTGCAGATTCAGTATGGAGCCCAGAGTGTGGAACTTGGCAAAGAGCTCTTCAAACTGGCACAGATTCTCTTCAATGGGTAAATCTGGGCACTGAAATAGCTCACACTGCAGTGTAATGGGCACAGACTGGGGAGGAATGGGCAGCCCAAGAGTAACAGTCACATCCTATCTCCCTCCTGCCACATCCACCTAACACTCATTCATTCTCACTTTTTTACACACATACTCTCACTTGTACACACACAGTCTCAACCTCACTCTCACGCTTACACACGCAGTCTCAAACTCTCAATATCTCTCATATGTGCTTTCACTCACTCTCTTGCTGTTGTGCGCTGTCTCTGTCTCTTGCAGGCACACATCCTCACACCCTCACCCTCGCACTTGGACAATCTTTCAGTCTCGCACTCACTCATACACAAAGACTTTCATCTGCCCGGCCTGACTATTTCTTCCTTTCATTTGTAGACATGTTGTCGATGAAGCATTAAGTGTTACTGAACAGGCTGAGAACCTGCTCTTGTTACACTGTGGGGCTGAACATGAGATGGTGATAGAGTTGAGGGCAATGAAGTCCTGCCTACAGACTCTTCCAAACCAGTTTGCTCGGTCTCCCAAACTGTATCGCAGAGAGTGACGGGATCCTCGACCAACCAAGCGATGTCTCCACCCAGGCTCAGGATTACAACAAATCCCAGGGAAACACATCAGATACCACTCTGTCAACTTAAGGAGCATTGTTACTGAAACTATACTCGAGAGCTACAGATGGAAATGGCAGTGCTGCCTCCTCACAGTTAGAGTCTGCCAAGTGTTTGTAAAAATACATTGAACTGTTTGAAATTCATTAAATAACTAAGTGTCAGAGATCGCTGAATGATAATCTTCAGATGTACAGTGTGGATGCATTTGTCAGTGAGTGTGTATCAATGGCTTCTCGTACCCCGTGTGTGTGTGTGTGTGTGTATAATCTCCTGTTTGTAGTGAATGAAACCATTGAGGAGCAGGTAAGCATGCTGGAACGGATAGAGATAGAGGAAGATGATGTGCTGAAAATTTTGTCAAACATAACGATTGACAAGTCGCCAGGCCCAGACCAGATTTGTCCTCAGCTGCTTTGGGAAACGAGAAATGCGATTGCTTCGCCACTTGCGAAGATTTTTCCATCCTCTCTCTCCACTGGAGTCGTACCTGAGGACTGGAGCGAGGCAAATGTAATTCCTCTCTTCAAGAAAGGAAATAGGGAAATCCCCGGCAATTACAGACCAGTCAGTCTCACGTCTGTCATCTGCAAGGTGTTAGAAAGGATTCTGAGGGATAGGATTTATGACCATCTGGAAGAGCATGGCTTGATTAAATGCAATCAATACGGCTATGTGAGGGGCAGGTCATGCCTCACAAACCTTATCGAGTTCTTTGAGAATGTGACTAGAAAAGCTGATGAGGGTCGAGCTGTGGATGTTGTGTATATGGCATTTGATAATGTTCCCCATGGTAGGCTCATTCAGAAGGTCAGGAGGAATGGGATACAGGGGAACTTAGCTGTCTGGATACAGAATTGGCTGGCCAACAGAAGACAGCGAGTGGTAGTAGAAGGAAAATATTCTGCCTGGAAGTCAGTAGTGAGTGGTGTTCCACAGGGCTCTGTCCTTGGGCCTCTACTGTTTGTAATTTTTATTAATGACTTGGATGAGGGGATTGAAGGATGGGTCAGCAAGTTTGCAGATGACACAAAGGTTGGAGGTGTCGTTGACAGTATAGAGGGCTGTTGTAGGCTGCAGCGGTACATTGACAGGAGGCAGAGATGGGCTGAGAGGTGGCAGATGAAGTTCAACCTGGATAAATGCGAGGTGATGCATTTTGGAAGGTCGAATTTGAAAGCTGAGTACAGGATTAAGGATAGGATTCTTGGCAGTGTGGAGGAACAGAGGGATCTTGGTGTGCAGGTAATAGATCCCTTAAAATGGCCACCCAAGTGGACAGGGTTGTTAAGAAAGCATATGGTGTTTTGGCTTTCATTAACAGGGGGATTGAGTTTAAGAGTCATGAGATCTTGTTGCAGCTCTATAAAACTTTGGTTAGACCGCACTTGGAATACTGCGTCCAGTTCTGGTCGCCCTATTATAGGAAAGATGTGGATGCTTTGGAGAGGGTTCAGGGGAGGTTTACCAGGATGCTGCCTGGACTGGAGGGCTTGTCTTATGAAGAGAGGTTGACTGAGCTCAGACCTTTCTCATTGGAGAAAAGGAGGAGGAGAGGGGACCTAATTGAGGTATACAAGATAATGCGAGGCATAGATAGAGTCGATAGCCAGAGACTATTTCCCAGGGCAGAAATGACTAACACGAGGGGTCATAGTTTTAAGCTGTTTGGCGGAAAGTATAGAGGGGATGTCAGAGGCTGGTTCTTTACACAGAGAGTTGTGAGAGCATGGAATGTGTTGCCAGCAGCAGTTGTGGAAGCGAGGTCATTGGGGATATTTAAGAAACTGCTGGACACGCGTATGGTCACAGAAATTTGAGGGTTCATACATGAGGATCAGTAGTCGGCACAACATAGTTGGCTGAAGGGCCTGTTCTATGCTGTACTGTTCTATGTTCTATACTCCAACTGTGTGCCTGCGCAGACAGCCCCTGTGTGTGTGTGTGTGTGCCCCCAGACAGTCCCCGCATGTGTGTGTGTGCGCCCCCAGACAGTCCCCGCATGTGTGTGTGTGTGTGTGCCCAGATGGTCCCCGCGTGTGTGTGTGTGCCCAGACGGTCCCCGCGTGTGTGTCTGTGCGCGCCCCCAGACGGTCCCCGTGTGCGTGTGTGTGTGCCCAGACGGTCCCCGCGTGTGTGTGTGTGTGTGTGTGTGTGTCCAGACGGCCCCCGTGTGTGTGTGTGTGCCCAGACGGTCCCCGCGTGTGTGTGTGTGTGTGCCCAGACGGTTGCCGCGTGTGTGTGTGTGTGCCCAGATGGTCCCCGCGTGTGTGTGTGTGCCCAGATGGTCCCCGCGTGTGTGTGTGTGCCCAGACGGTCTCCGCGTGTGTGTGTGCCCAGACGGCCCCTGCGTGTGTGTGTGTGCGCGCGCGCCTAGACGGCCCCCGCGCGTGTGCGTGTGTGTGTGAGGCCAGACGGTCCCCGTGTGTGTGTGTGCCCCCAGACAGTCCCCGCATGTGTGTGTGTGCGCGCGCCTAGACGGCCCCCGCGCGTGTGTGTGTGTGTGTGAGGCCAGACGGTCCCCGTGTGTGTGTGTGTGTGCCCCCAGACAGCCCCTGTGTGTGTGTGCGCGCGCCTGCCCAAACAGCCCCTGTGTGTGTGTGTGCGCGCGCCTGCCCAGCCAGCCCGTGTGTATGCGTGCCTGCCCAGACAGCCCGTGTGTATGCGTGCCTGCCCAGACAGCCTGTGTCTATGCGTACCTGCGCAGACAGCCCCTGTGTGTGTGTGCGCGCGCGCCTGCGCAGATAGCCCGTGTGTGTGTGCGCGCCTGCCCAAACAGCCCCTGTGTGTGTGTGCGTGCCTGCCCAGACAGCCTGTGTCTATGCGTACCTGCGCAGACAGCCCCTGTGTGTGTGTGCGCGCGCGCCTGCGCAGATAGCCCGTGTGTGTGTGCGCGCCTGCCCAAACAGCCCCTGTGTGTGTGTGCGTGCCTGCCCAGACAGCCTGTGTCTATGCGTACCTGCGCAGACAGCCCCTGTGTGTGTGTGCGCGCGCGCCTGCGCAGATAGCCCGTGTGTGTGTGCGCGCCTGCCCAGACAGCCCCCATGTGCGTGCCTGCCCAGACAGCCCGATGGTGTATGCATGCCTGTGTGTGTATGTGCACCTACCAGACAGCCCGTGTGTGCGCGCGTCTGCCCAGACAGCCCCTGTGTGTGTGCGCGCCGGCGCAGACAGCCCCCGTGTGTGTGTGTACTTACGCAGACAGCCCGTGTGTGTGTGTACTTGCGCAGACAGCCCATGTGTGTGTGTACTTGCGCAGACAGCCAGTGTGTGTGTGTACTTGCGCAGACAGCCCCGTGTGTGTACTTGCGCAGACAGCCCCGTGTGTGTGCCTGCGCAGACAGCCCCCCCGTGTGTGTGTGCGTGCCTGCGCAGACGGCCCCCCCGTGTGTGTGTGTGCCTGCGCAGACGGCCCCCCCGTGTGTGTGTGTGTGCCTGCGCAGACGGCCCCCCCGTGTGTGTGTGCGTGCCTGCGCAGACGGCCCCCCCGTGTGTGTGTGCGTGCCTGCGCAGACGGCCCCCCCGTGTGTGTGTGCGTGCCTGCGCAGACGGCCCCCCCGTGTGTGTGTGCGTGCCTGCGCAGACGGCCCCCCCGTGTGTGTGTGCGTGCCTGCGCAGACGGCCCCCCCGTGTGTGTGTGCGTGCCTGCGCAGACGGCCCCCCCGTGTGTGTGTGCGTGCCTGCGCAGACGGCCCCCCCGTGTGTGTGTGCGTGCCTGCGCAGACGGCCCCCCCGTGTGTGTGTGCGTGCCTGCGCAGACGGCCCCCCCGTGTGTGTGTGCGTGCCTGCGCAGACGGCCCCCCCGTGTGTGTGTGCGTGCCTGCGCAGACGGCCCCCCCGTGTGTGTGTGCGTGCCTGCGCAGACGGCCCCCCCGTGTGTGTGTGCGTGCCTGCGCAGACGGCCCCCCCGTGTGTGTGTGCGTGCCTGCGCAGACGGCCCCCCCGTGTGTGTGTGCGTGCCTGCGCAGACGGCCCCCGTGTGTGTGTGTGTGCGCCCAGACGGACCCCGCGTGTGTATGCGTGCCTAGACTGTCCGCGTGTGTGTGTGCGCGCCCGGGCCGTCCCCGCGTGTGTTTGTGTCCAGACTGTCCCCGCGTGTGTGTGTGCGCACGTGCCCAGACGGTCCCCGCGTGTGTGTGTGTGCCCAGACGGTCCCCGCGTGTGTGTGTGTGTGTGTGCGCCCCCAGACGGTCCCCGCGTGTGTGTGCCCAGACGGTCCCCGCGTGTGTGTGCCCAGACGGTCCCCGCGTGTGTGTGCCCAGACGGTCCCCGCCTGTGTCTGTGTGTGTGTGTGCGCGCCCAGACGGTCCCCGCGTGTGTGTGTGCGCCCAGACGGTCCCCGCGTGTGTGTGTGCGCCCAGACGGCCCCCGCGTGTGTGTGTGTGTGTGCCCAGACGGCCCCCGCGTGTGTGTGTGTGTGTGCCCATACGGCCCCCGCGTGTGTGTGTGCGCCCAGATGGCCCCCGTATGTGTTTGTGTGTGTGTGTGTGTGTGTGTGCCCAGACGGCCCCCGCGTGTGTGTGTGTGTGTGTGTGTGTGTGCCCAGACGGCCCCCGCGTGTGTGTGTGTGCCCATACGGCCCCCGCGTGTGTGTGTGCGCCCAGATGGCCCCCGTATGTGTTTGTGTGTGTGTGCCCAGCCATCCCCGCGTGTGTGTGTGTGCGCCCAGACGGTCCCCGCGTGTGTGTGTGTGTGTGTGTCCAGCCGTCCACGCGTGTGTGTGTGCCCAGACGGCGCCCGCGTGTGTGTGTGTGCCCAGATGGCCCCCGTATGTGTGTGTGTGTGCCCAGACGGTCCCCGCATGTGTGTGTGTGTGTGCCCAGCCATCCCCGCGTGTGTGTGTTTGTGTGTGCCCAGACGGTCCCCGCGTGTGTGTGTGTGTGTGTGTGTCCAGCCGTCCACGCGTGTGTGTGTGCCCAGACGGCCCCCACGTGTGTGTGTGTGTGTGTGCCCAGACGGCCCCTGCGCATGTGTGTGTGTGTGTGTGTGTGTGTGTGTGCGTGCGCGCGCGCCCAGACGGCCCCCGCGCGTGTGTGCGCGCGCGCCCAGACGGACCCCGCGTGTGTGTGTGTGCCCAGACGGACCCCGCGTGTGTGTGTGCGCCCAGATGACCCCGCATGTGTGTGTGCCCAGACGGCCCCCGCATGTGTGGGTGTGTGTGTGTGCCCAGACGTCCCCCGCGTGTGTGGGTGTGTGTGTGTGCCCAGACGGCCCCCGCGTGTGTGGGTGTGTGTGTGTGCCCAGACGGCCCCCGCGTGTGTGGGGGTGTGCGCGCGCCCAGGCGGCCCCCGCGCCTCTGCGCGCGCCCAGGCGGCCCCCGCGCCTCTGCGCGCGCCCAGGCGGCCCCCGCGCCTCTGCGCGCGCCCAGGCGGCCCCCGCGCCTCTGCGCGCGCCCAGGCGGCCCCCGCGCCTCTGCGCGCGCCCAGGCGGCCCCCGCGCCTCTGCGCGCGCGCCCAGCCGGTCCCCGCGCGTGTGCGCGCGCGCCCAGCCGGTCCCCGCGCGGGCGTGTGCGCGCGTGCGCCCAGCCGGTCCCCGCGCGGGCGTGTGTGTGTGCGCGCGCGCCCAGCCGGTCCCCGCGCGGGCGTGTGTGTGTGCGCGCGCGTGCGCCCAGCCGGTCCCCGCATGTGTGTGTGTGTGTGTGCGCCCAGCCGGTCCCCGCGCGCGCCCAGACGGTCCCCGCGTGTGTGTGTGCGCCCAGACGGCCCCCGCGTGTGTGTATGTGTGTGACCAGACGGCCCGTGTGTGTGTGCCCAGACGGCCCCCGCGTATGTGTGTGTGCCCAGACGGCCCGTGTGTGTGTGTGCCCAGATGGCCCCCGCGTGTGTGTGTGCCCAGACGGCCCCTGTGTGTGTGCGCGCCTGCGCAGACTGCCTCGTGTGTGTGCGCGCCTGTGCAGACAGCCCCTGTGTGTGTGCGCGCCTGACCAGACAGCCCCTGTGTGTATGTGTGCCTGCGCTGACAGCCCCCGTGTGTGTGTGTGCGTGCCTGCACAGACAGCCCCGTGTGTGTGTGTGTGTGCGTGCCTGCACAGACAGCCCGCGTGTGTGTGCCCAGACGGTCCCCGCGTGTGTTTGTGTCCAGACGGTCCCCGCGTGTGTGTGCGCGCGTGCCCACATAGTCCCCGCGTGTGTGTGTCCCCAGACGGTCCCCGCGTGTGTGTGTGTGCCCAGACGGTCCCCGCGTGTGTGTGTGTGTGTGTGTGTGTACACGCCCAGACGGTCCCCGCGTGTGTGTTTGTGCGCCCAGACAGTCCCCGCGTGTGTGTGTGTCCAGACGGTCCCCGCGTGTGTGTGTGTGCGCCCCCAGACGGTCCCCGCGTGTGTGTGTGCGCGCCCCCAGACAGTCCCCGCATGTGTGTGTGTGTGCCCAGATGGTTCCCGTGTGTGTGTGTGTGTGTGTACACGCCCAGACGGTCCCCGCGTGTGTGTTTGTGCGCCCAGACAGTCCCCGCGTGTGTGTGTGTATCCAGACGGTCCCCGCGTGTGTGTGTGTGTGCGCCCCCAGACGGTCCCCGCGTGTGTGTGTGCGCGCCCCCAGACAGTCCCCGCGTGTGTGTGTGTGCGCCCAGACGGTCCCCGCGTGTGTGTATGTGCGCCCCCAGACGTCGCCGCGTGTGTGTGTGCCCAGACGGTCCCCGCGTGTGTGTGTACACGCCCAGACGGTCCCCGCGTGTGTGTTTGTGTGCCCAGACAGTCCCCGCGTGTGTGTGTGTCCAGACGGTCCCCGCGTGTGTGTGTGCGCGCCCCCAGACAGTCCCCGCGTGTGTGTGTGCCCAGACGGTTCCCGTGTGTGTGTGTGTGTGCCCAGACGGTCCCCGCGTGTGTGTTTGTGCGCCCAGGCAGTCCCCGCGTGTGTGTGTGTCCAGACGGTCCCCGCGTGTGTGTGTGTGCGCCCCCAGACGGTCCCCACGTGTGTGTGTGCGCGCCCCCAGACAGTCCCCGCATGTGTGTGTGTGTGCCCAGACGGTCCCCGCGTGTGTGTGTGTGTGTGCCCAGACGGTCCCCGCGTGTATGTGTGTGCGCGTGCCCCCAGACGGTCCGCGCGTGTGTGTATGTGCGCCCCCAGACAGCCCCGCGTGTGTGTGCCCAGACGGTCCCCGTGTGTGTATGCCCGGACGGTCCCCGTGTGCGTGTGTGTGTGCCCAGACGGTCCCCGCGTGTGTGTGTGTGTGTCCAGACGGCCCCCGTGTGTGTGTGTGTGTGCCCAGACGGTCCCCGCGTGTGTGTGCCCAGACGGTCCCCGCGTGTGTGTGTGTGCCCAGACGGTCCCCGCGTGTGTGTGTGTGTGTGTATGCCCGGACGGTCCCCGTGTGCGTGTGTGTGTGCCCAGACGGTCCCCGCGTGTGTGTGTGTGTGTCCAGATGGCCCCCGTGTGTGTGTGTGTGTGTGTGTGTGTGCGCCCAGACGGTCCCCGCGCGTGTGTGTGTGTGCCCAGACGGTCCCCGCGTATGTGTGTGTGCCCAGACGGCCCCTGCGTGTGTGTGTGTGCCCAGACGGCCCCTGCGTGTGTGTGTGCGTGTGCCCAGACGGCCCCCGCGTGTGTGTGTGTGCGCGCGCCCGCGCGCCCAGACGGCCCCCGCGCGTATGTGTGTGTGCGCCCAGACCGCCCCCACGTGTGTGTGTGTGCCCAGACGGTCCCCGCGTGTGTGTGTGTGTGCCCAGCCGGTCCCCGTGTGTGTGTGTGTGCCCAGACGGCCCCCGCGTGTGTGTGTGCTCAGACGGCCCCCGCGTGTGTGTGTGTGTGTGCCCAGACGGCCCGTGTGTGTGTGCGCGCCTGCGCAGACAGCCCCTGTGTGTGTGCGCGCCTGCGCAGACAGCCCCTGTGTGTGTGCGCGCCTGCGCAGACAGCCCCTGCGTGTGTGCGCGCCTGCGCTGACAGCCGCCGTGTGTGTGTGTGTGTGTGCGTGCCTGCACAGACTGCCCCGTGTGTGTGTGTGTACCCAGACAGTCCGCGTGTGTGTGTGTGTGTGCCCAGACCGTCCCCGCGTGTGTGTGTCCAGACGGTCCCCGCGTGTGTGTGTGCGCGCGTGCCCAGACGGTCCCCGCGTGTGTGTGTGCGCCCAGATGGTCCCCGCGTGTGTGTGTGTGTGCGCGCGCGCCCAGTCGGTCCCCGCGTGTGTGTGTGTGTGCGCGCCCAGACGGCCCCCGCGCGTGTGTGTGTGTGTGTGTGTGTGTGTGTGTGTGCGCGCGTGCCCAGACGGCCCCCCCGTACGTGTGTGTGTGTGTGTATGCTCAGATGGCCCCCGTGTGTTTGTGTGCGCCCAGATGGCCCCCGTGTGTGTGTGTGCCCAGACGGCCCCTGCGTGTGTGTGTGTGCCCAGACGGTCCCCGCGCGTGTGTGTGTGTGTTCCCAGACAGTCCCCGCGTGTGTGTGTGTGCCCAGATGGCCCCCGTGTGTGTGCCCAGACGGTCCCCGCGCGCGCGTGTGTGCCCAGACGGTCCCCGCGCGCGCGTGTGTGCCCAGACGGTCCCCGCGCGCGCGTGTGTGCCCAGACGGTCCCCGCGCGCGCGTGTGTGCCCAGACGGTCCCGGCGCGCGCGTGTGTGCCCAGACGGTCCCCGCGCGCGCGCGTGTGCGCCCAGGCGGCCCCCGCGCGCGCGCGTGTGCGCCCAGGCGGCCCCCGCGCGCGCGCGTGTGCGCCCAGGCGGCCCCCGCGCGCGCGCGTGTGCGTGTGCCCAGATGGCCCCCGCGTGTGTGTGTGTGCCCAGACGGCCCCCCCGTGTGTGTGTGTGTGTGCGCGCGCGCGTGCGCCCAGGCGGGCCCCGCGTGTGTGTGTGTGCGCGCCCAGGCGGCCCCCGCGTGTGTGTGTGTGCCCAGACGGTCCCCGCGTGTGTGTGTGTATGTGTGTGTGCCCAGACGGTCCCCGCGTGTGTGTGTGTATGTGTGTGCCCAGACGGTCCCCGCGTGTGTGTGTGTGTGTTTGTGTGCCCAGACGGTCCCCGCGTGTGTGTGTATGTGTGTGCCCAGCCAGTCCCCGCGTGTGTGTGTGTGCCCAGACGGTCCCCGCGTGTGTGTGTGTGCCCAGACGGCCCCCCCGTGTGTGTGTGTGTGCGCGCCCAGACGGTCCCCGCGTGTGTGTGTGTGTGCCCAGACGGTCCCCGCGTGTGTGTGTGCCCAGACGGTCCCCGCGTGTGTGTGTGTATGTGTGTGCCCAGACGGTCCCCGCGTGTGTGTGTGTGTGTTTGTGTGCCCAGACGGTCCCCGCGTGTGTGTGTATGTGTGTGCCCAGCCAGTCCCCGCGTGTGTGTGTGTGCCCAGACGGTCCCCGCGTGTGTGTGTGTGTTTGTGTGCCCAGATGGCCCCCGCGTGTGTGTGTGTGTGTGTGCCCAGATGGCCCCCGCGTGTGTGTGTGTGTGTGCCCAGACGGCCCGTGTGTGTGTGCCCAGACGGCCCCCGCGTGTGTGTGTGCCCAGACTGCCCGTGTGTGTGTGTGCCCAGATGGCCCCCGCGTGTGTGTGCGCGCCTGTGCAGACAGCCCCTGTGTGTGTGCGCGCCTGACCAGACAGCCCCTGTGTGTATGTGTGCCTGCGCTGACAGCCCCCGTGTGTGTGTGTGCGTGCCTGAACAGACAGCCCCGTGTGTGTGTGTGTGTGCCCAGACGGTCCCCGCGTGTGTTTGTGTCCAGACGGTGCGCGCGTGCCCAGACAGTCCCTGCGTGTGTGTGTGTGCCCAGTAGGTCCCCGCGTGTGTGTGTGCCCAGACGGTCCCCGCGTGTGTGTGTGAGCACGCCCAGACGGTCCCCGCGTGTGTGTTTGTGAGCCCAGACAGTCCCCGCGTGTGTGTGTGTCCGGACGGTCCCCGCGTGTGCGCCCCCAGACGGTCCCCGCGTGTGTGTGTGCGCGCCCCCAGACAGTCCCCACATGTGTGTGTGTGTGCCCAGACTGGTCCCGTGTGTGTGTGTGTGTGTGTGCCCAGACGGTCCCCGCGTGTGTGTGTGCGCGCGCGTCCCCAGACGGTCCCCGCGTGTGTGTGTGCGCGCCCCCAGACAGTCCCCGCATGTGTGTGTGTGCGCCCCCAGACAGTCCCCGCATGTGTGTGTGTGTGTGTGCCCAGATGGCCCCCGTGTGTGTTTGTGTGCCCAGACGGCCCCCGTGTGTGTGTGTGTGTGCCCCCAGACAGTCCCCGCATGTGTGTGTGTGCGCCCCCAGACAGTCCCCGCATGTGTGTGTGTGTGTGTGCCCAGATGGTCCCCGCGTGTGTGTGTGTGCCCAGACGGTCCCCGCGTGTGTGTCTGTGCGCGCCCCCAGACGGTCCCCGTGTGTGTATGCCCGGACAGTCCCCGTGTGCGTGTGTGTGTGTGTGTGTCCAGACGGCCCCCGTGTGTGTGCCCAGACGGTCCCCGCGTGTGTGTGTGTGTGTGTGTGTGTGTGTGCCCAGACGGTTGCCGCGTGTGTGTGTGCCCAGATGGTCCCCGCGTGTGTGTGTGTGCCCAGATGGTCCCCGCGTGTGTGTGTGTGCCCAGACGGCCCCTGCGTGTGTGTGTGTGCCCAGACGGTCTCCGCGTGTGTGTGTGTGTGTGTGCCCAGACGGCCCCTGCGTGTGTGTGTGTGCGTGTGCCCAGACGGCCCCCGCGTGTGTGCGTGTGTGCGCGCGCGCCCAGACCGCCCCCACGTGTGTGTGTGTGCGCGCGCCTAGACGGCCCCCGCGCGTGTGTGTGTGTGTGTGAGGCCAGACGGTCCCCGCGTGTGTGTGTGTGTGTGCCCAGCCGGTCCCCGCGTGTGTGTGTGCGCCCATACGGCCCCCGCGTGTGTGTGTGTGTGTGTGAGGCCAGACGGTCCCCGCGTGTGTGTGTGTGTGTGCCCAGACGGCCCCCGCGTGTGTGTGTGCGCCCATACGGCCCCGCGTGTGTGTGTGTGCTCAGACGGCCCCCGCGTGTGTGTGTGTGTGCCCAGACGGCCCGTGTGTGTGTGTGCGTGTGTGCGCCCAGACGGCCCCTGTGTGTGTGTGTGTGTGCCCAGACGGCCCCTGTGTGTGTGTGTGTGTGCCCAGATGGCCCCCGTGTGTGTTTGTGTGCCCAGACGGCCCCCGTGTGTGTGTGTGTGTGCCCAGATGGTCTCCGCGTGTATGTGTGTGTGTGCCCAGCCGGTCTCCGCGTGTGTGTGTGTGTGCCCAGCCGGTCTCCGCGTGTGTGTGTGTGTGTGCCCAGCCGGTCCCCGCGTGTGTGTGTGCCCAGCCGGTCCCCGCGTGTGTGTGTGCCCAGACGGTCCCCGCGTGTGTGTGCCCAGACGGTCCCCGCGTGTGTGTGTGTGCCCAGACGGTCCCCGCGTGTGTGTGTGTGCCCAGACGGTCCCCGCGTGTGTGTGTGCCCAGCCGGTCCCCGCGTGTGTGTGTGCCCAGACGGTCCCCGCGTGTGTGTGCCCAGACGGTCCCCGCGTGTGTGTGTGTGCCCAGACGGTCCCCGCGTGTGTGTGTGTGCCCAGACGGCCCCTGCGTGTGTGCGTGTGCCCAGACGGCGCGCGTGTGTGTGTGCGCGCGCGCCCAGACGGCCCCCGCGTGTGTGTGTATGTGCGCCCAGACGGCCCCCGCGTGTGTGTGTGCGCGCCTGCGCAGACAGCCCCGGGTGTGTGTGTGTACCCAGACGGTCTGCGTGTGTGTGTGTGTGCCCAGATGGTTCCCGCGTGTGTGTGTGTGTGCCCAGACGGCCCGTGTGTGTGTGTGCGCGCCTGCGCTGACAGCCCCGGGTGTGTGTGTGTACCCAGACGGCCCGTGTGTGTGTGTGCGCGCCTGCGCTGACAGCCCCGGGTGTGTGTGTGTACCCAGACGGTCCGCGTGTGTGTGTGTGTGCCCAGACGGTCCCCGCATGTGTGCCCAGACGGTCCCCGCGTGTGAGTGTGTGCCCAGACGGTCCCCGCGTGTGTGTGTGTGCGCGCGCGCCCAGTCGGTCCCCGCGTGTATGTGTGTGCCCAGATGGCCCCCGCGTGTGTGTGTGTGCGTGCGTGTGCCCAGACGGCCCCCGCGCGTCCAGACGGCCCCCGCGCGTGTGTGCGCGCGCGCCCAGACGGACTCCGCGTGTGTGTGTGTGCCCAGACGGACCCCGCGTGTGTGTGTGTGCCCAGACGGACCCCGCGTGTGTGTGTGTGCCCAGACGGACCCCGCGTGTGTGTGTGCGCCCAGATGACCCCGCATGTGTGTGTGCCCAGACGGCCCCCGCATGTGTGGGTGTGTGTGTGTGCCCAGACGTCCCCCGCGTGTGTGGGTGTGTGTGTGTGCCCAGACGGCCCCCGCGTGTGTGGGTGTGTGTGTGTGCCCAGACGTCCCCCGCGTGTGTGGGTGTGTGTGTGTGCCCAGACGGCCCCCGCGTGTGTGGGGGTGTGCGCGCGCCCAGGCGGCCCCCGCGCCTCTGCGCGCGCCCAGGCGGCCCCCGCGCCTCTGCGCGCGCCCAGGCGGCCCCCGCGCCTCTGCGCGCGCCCAGGCGGCCCCCGCGCCTCTGCGCGCGCCCAGGCGGCCCCCGCGTGTGTGTGTGTGTGTGTGAGGCCAGACGGTCCCCGCGTGTGTGTGTGTGTGTGCCCAGACGGCCCCCGCGTGTGTGTGTGCGCCCATACGGCCCCGCGTGTGTGTGTGTGCTCAGACGGCCCCCGCGTGTGTGTGTGTGTGTGCCCAGACGGCCCGTGTGTGTGTGTGCGTGTGTGCACCCAGACGGCCCCTGTGTGTGTGTGTGTGTGCCCAGATGGCCCCCGTGTGTGTGTGTGTGTGCCCAGACGGTCTCCGCGTGTATGTGTGTGTGTGCCCAGCCGGTCTCCGCGTGTGTGTGTGTGTGCCCAGCCGGTCTCCGCGTGTGTGTGTGTGTGCCCAGACGGTCCCCGCGTGTGTGTGTGCCCAGCCGGTCCCCGCGTGTGTGTGTGCCCAGCCGGTCCCCGCGTGTGTGTGTGCCCAGACGGTCCCCGCGTGTGTGTGCCCAGACGGTCCCCGCGTGTGTGTGTGTGCCCAGACGTTCGCCGCGTGTGTGTGTTTGCCCAGACGGTCGCCGTGTGTGTGTGTGTGTGCCCAGACGGTCCCCGCGTGTGTGTGTGTGTGTGCCCAGACGGTCCCCGCGTGTGTGTGTGTGCCCAGACGGCCCCTGCGTGTGTGCGTGTGCCCAGACGGCGCGCGTGTGTGTGTGCGCGCGCGCCCAGACGGCCCCCGCGTGTGTGTGTGTGTGAGGCCAGACGGTCCCCGCGTGTGTGTGTATGTGCGCCCAGACGGCCCCCGCGTGTGTGTGTGCGCGCCTGCGCAGACAGCCCCGGGTGTGTGTGTGTACCCAGACGGTCTGCGTGTGTGTGTGTGTGCCCAGATGGTTCCCGCGTGTGTGTGTGTGTGCCCAGACGGCCCGTGTGTGTGTGTGCGCGCCTGCGCTGACAGCCCCGGGTGTGTGTGTGTACCCAGACGGCCCGTGTGTGTGTGTGCGCGCCTGCGCTGACAGCCCCGGGTGTGTGTGTGTACCCAGACGGTCCGCGTGTGTGTGTGTGTGCCCAGACGGTCCCCGCGTGTGTGCCCAGACGGTCCCCGCGTGTGTGCCCAGACGGTCCCCGCGTGTGAGTGTGTGCCCAGACGGTCCCCGCGTGTGTGTGTGCGCGCGCGCCCAGTCGGTCCCCGCGTGTATGTGTGTGCCCAGATGGCCCCCGCGTGTGTGTGTGTGCGTGCGTGTGCCCAGACGGCCCCCGCGCGTCCAGACGGCCCCCGCGCGTGTGTGCGCGCGCGCCCAGACGGACCCCGCGTGTGTGTGTGTGACCAGACGGACCCCGCATGTGTGTGTGTGCCCAGACGGACCCCGCGTGTGTGTGTGTGCCCAGACGGACCCCGCGTGTGTGTGTGCGCCCAGATGACCCCGCATGTGTGTGTGCCCAGACGGCCCCCGCATGTGTGGGTGTGTGTGTGTGCCCAGACGTCCCCCGCGTGTGTGGGTGTGTGTGTGCCCAGACGGCCCCCGCGTGTGTGGGTGTGTGTGTGTGCCCAGACGTCCCCCGCGTGTGTGGGTGTGTGTGTGTGCCCAGACGTCCCCCGCGTGTGTGGGTGTGTGTGTGTGCCCAGACGGCCCCCGCGTGTGTGGGTGTGTGTGTGTGCCCAGACGTCCCCCGCGTGTGTGGGTGTGTGTGTGTGCCCAGACGTCCCCCGCGTGTGTGGGGGTGTGCGCGCGCCCAGGCGGCCCCCGCGCCTCTGCGCGCGCCCAGGCGGCCCCCGCGCCTCTGCGCGCGCCCAGGCGGCCCCCGCGTGTGTGTGTGTGTGTGTGAGGCCAGACGGTCCCCGCGTGTGTGTGTGTGTGTGCCCAGACGGCCCCCGCGTGTGTGTGTGCGCCCATACGGCCCCGCGTGTGTGTGTGTGCCCAGACGGACCCCGCATGTGTGTGTGTGCCCAGACGGACCCCACGTGTGTGTGTGTGCCCAGACGGACCCCGCGTGTGTGTGTGCGCCCAGATGACCCCGCATGTGTGTGTGCCCAGACGGCCCCCGCATGTGTGGGTGTGTGTGTGTGCCCAGACGTCCCCCGCGTGTGTGGGTGTGTGTGTGTGCCCAGACGTCCCCCGCGTGTGTGGGTGTGTGTGTGTGCCCAGACGTCCCCCGCGTGTGTGGGTGTGTGTGTGTGCCCAGACGGCCCCCGCGTGTGTGGGTGTGTGTGTGTGCCCAGACGTCCCCCGCGTGTGTGGGTGTGTGTGTGTGCCCAGACGGCCCCCGCGTGTGTGGGTGTGTGTGTGTGCCCAGACGTCCCCCGCGTGTGTGGGTGTGTGTGTGTGCCCAGACGGCCCCCGCGTGTGTGGGTGTGTGTGTGTGCCCAGACGTCCCCCGCGTGTGTGGGTGTGTGTGTGTGCCCAGACGGCCCCCGCGTGTGTGGGTGTGTGTGTGTGCCCAGACGTCCCCCGCGTGTGTGGGTGTGTGTGTGTGCCCAGACGTCCCCCGCGTGTGTGGGGGTGTGCGCGCGCCCAGGCGGCCCCCGCGCCTCTGCGCGCGCCCAGGCGGCCCCCGCGCCTCTGCGCGCGCCCAGGCGGCCCCCGCGCCTCTGCGCGCGCCCAGGCGGCCCCCGCGCCTCTGCGCGCGCCCAGGCGGCCCCCGCGCCTCTGCGCGCGCCCAGGCGGCCCCCGCGCCTCTGCGCGCGCCCAGGCGGCCCCCGCGTGTGTGTGTGTGTGTGTGAGGCCAGACGGTCCCCGCGTGTGTGTGTGTGTGTGCCCAGACGGCCCCCGCGTGTGTGTGTGCGCCCATACGGCCCCGCGTGTGTGTGTGTGCTCAGACGGCCCCCGCGTGTGTGTGTGTGTGCCCAGACGGCCCGTGTGTGTGTGTGCGTGTGTGCGCCCAGACGGCCCCTGTGTGTGTGTGTGTGTGCCCAGACGGTCTCCGCGTGTATGTGTGTGTGTGCCCAGCCGGCCCCCGTGTGTGTTTGTGTGCCCAGACGGCCCCCGTGTGTGTGTGTGTGTGCCCAGACGGTCTCCGCGTGTATGTGTGTGTGTGCCCAGCCGGTCTCCGCGTGTGTGTGTGTGTGCCCAGCCGGTCTCCGCGTGTGTGTGTGTGTGCCCAGCCGGTCCCCGCGTGTGTGTGTGCCCAGCCGGTCCCCGCGTGTGTGTGTGCCCAGCCGGTCCCCGCGTGTGTGTGTGCCCAGACGGTCCCCGCGTGTGTGTGCCCAGACGGTCCCCGCGTGTGTGTGTTTGCCCAGACGGTCGCCGCGTGTGTGTGTGTGCCCAGACGGTCCCCGCGTGTGTGTGTGTGCCCAGACGGTCCCCGCGTGTGTGTGTTTGCCCAGACGGTCCCCGCGTGTGTGTGTGTGCCCAGACGGTCCCCGCGTGTGTGTGTGTGCCCAGACGGTCCCCGCGTGTGTGTGTGTGTGCCCAGACGGCCCCTGCGTGTGTGCGTGTGCCCAGACGGCGCGCGTGTGTGTGTGCGCGCGCGCCCAGACGGCCCCCGCGTGTGTGTGTGTGTGAGGCCAGACGGTCCCCGCGTGTGTGTGTATGTGCGCCCAGACGGCCCCCGCGTGTGT
Organism: Chiloscyllium plagiosum; assembly: GCF_037043375.1. Taxonomy (NCBI): domain Eukaryota; kingdom Metazoa; phylum Chordata; class Chondrichthyes; order Orectolobiformes; family Hemiscylliidae; genus Chiloscyllium; species Chiloscyllium plagiosum. The sequence continues at coordinate 1,937,232 of NW_028270169.1, forward strand.
GTGTGCGCGCCTGCGCAGACAGCCCCGGGTGTGTGTGTGTACCCAGACGGTCTGCGTGTGTGTGTGTGTGCCCAGACGGCCCGTGTGTGTGTGTGCGCGCCTGCGCTGACAGCCCCGGGTGTGTGTGTGTACCCAGACGGTCCGCGTGTGTGTGTGTGTGCCCAGACGGTCCCCGCGTGTGTGCCCAGACGGTCCCCGCGTGTGTGCCCAGACGGTCCCCGCGTGTGAGTGTGTGCCCAGACGGTCCCCGCGTGTGTGTGTGTGCGCGCGCGCCCAGTCGGTCCCCGCGTGTATGTGTGTGCCCAGATGGCCCCCGCGTGTGTGTGTGTGCGTGCGTGTGCCCAGACGGCCCCCGCGCGTCCAGACGGCCCCCGCGCGTGTGTGCGCGCGCGCCCAGACGGACCCCGCGTGTGTGTGTGTGCCCAGACGGACCCCGCATGTGTGTGTGTGCCCAGACGGACCCCGCGTGTGTGTGTGTGCCCAGACGGACCCCGTGTGTGTGTGTGCCCAGATGACCCCGCATGTGTGTGTGCCCAGACGGTCCCCGCGTGTGTGTGTGTGTGCCCAGACGGCCCCTGCGTGTGTGCGTGTGCCCAGACGGCGCGCGTGTGTGTGTGCGCGCGCGCCCAGACGGCCCCCGCGTGTGTGTGTGTGTGAGGCCAGACGGTCCCCGCGTGTGTGTGTATGTGCGCCCAGACGGCCCCCGCGTGTGTGTGTGCGCGCCTGCGCAGACAGCCCCGGGTGTGTGTGTGTACCCAGACGGTCTGCGTGTGTGTGTGTGTGCCCAGACGGCCCGTGTGTGTGTGTGCGCGCCTGCGCTGACAGCCCCGGGTGTGTGTGTGTACCCAGACGGTCCGCGTGTGTGTGTGTGTGCCCAGACGGTCCCCGCGTGTGTGCCCAGACGGTCCCCGCGTGTGTGCCCAGACGGTCCCCGCGTGTGAGTGTGTGCCCAGACGGTCCCCGCGTGTGTGTGTGTGCGCGCGCGCCCAGTCGGTCCCCGCGTGTATGTGTGTGCCCAGATGGCCCCCGCGTGTGTGTGTGTGCGTGCGTGTGCCCAGACGGCCCCCGCGCGTCCAGACGGCCCCCGCGCGTGTGTGCGCGCGCGCCCAGACGGACCCCGCGTGTGTGTGTGTGCCCAGACGGACCCCGCATGTGTGTGTGTGCCCAGACGGACCCCGCGTGTGTGTGTGTGCCCAGACGGACCCCGTGTGTGTGTGTGCCCAGATGACCCCGCATGTATGTGTGCCCAGACGGCCCCCGCGTGTGTGGGTGTGTGTGTGTGCCCAGACGTCCCCCGCGTGTGTGGGTGTGTGTGTGTGCCCAGACGTCCCCCGCGTGTGTGGGTGTGTGTGTGTGCCCAGACGGCCCCCGCGTGTGTGGGGGTGTGCGCGCGCCCAGGCGGCCCCCGCGCCTCTGCGCGCGCCCAGGCGGCCCCCGCGCCTCTGCGCGCGCCCAGGCGGCCCCCGCGCCTCTGCGCGCGCCCAGGCGGCCCCCGCGCCTCTGCGCGCGCCCAGGCGGCCCCCGCGCCTCTGCGCGCGCCCAGGCGGCGCCCGCGCCTCTGCGCGCGCCCAGGCGGCGCCCGCGCCTCTGCGCGCGCCCAGGCGGCGCCCGCGCCTCTGCGCGCGCCCAGGCGGCCCCCGCGCCTCTGCGCGCGCGCCCAGCCGGTCCCCGCGCGTGTGCGCGCGCGCCCAGCCGGTCCCCGCGCGGGCGTGTGCGCGCGCGCGCCCAGCCGGTCCCCGCGCGGGCGTGTGTGTGTGCGCGCGCGTGCGCCCAGCCGGTCCCCGCATGTGTGTGTGTGTGTGTGCGCCCAGCCGGTCCCCGCGCGCGCCCAGACGGTCCCCGCGTGTGTGTGTGCGCCCAGACGGCCCCCGCGTGTGTGTATGTGTGAGACCAGACGGCCCGTGTGTGTGTGCCCAGACGGCCCCCGCGTATGTGTGTGTGCCCAGACGGCCCGTGTGTGTGTGTGCCCAGATGGCCCCCGCGTGTGTGTGTGCCCAGACGGCCCCTGTGTGTGTGCGCGCCTGCGCAGACTGCCTCGTGTGTGTGCGCGCCTGTGCAGACAGCCCCTGTGTGTGTGCGCGCCTGACCAGACAGCCCCTGTGTGTATGTGTGCCTGCGCTGACAGCCCCCGTGTGTGTGTGTGCGTGCCTGCACAGACAGCCCCGTGTGTGTGTGTGTGTGTGTGCCCAGACGGTCCCCGCGTGTGTTTGTGTCCAGACGGTCCCCGCGTGTGTGTGCGCGCGTGCCCACACAGTCCCCGCGTGTGTGTGTCCCCAGACGGTCCCCGCGTGTGTGTGTGTGCCCAGACGGTCCCCGCGTGTGTGTGTGTGTGTGTGTACACGCCCAGACGGTCCCCGCGTGTGTGTTTGTGCGCCCAGACAGTCCCCGCGTGTGTGTGTGTCCAGACGGTCCCCGCGTGTGTGTGTGTGCGCCCCCAGACGGTCCCCGCGTGTGTGTGTGCGCGCCCCCAGACAGTCCCCGCATGTGTGTGTGTGTGCCCAGATGGTTCCCGTGTGTGTGTGTGTGTGTACACACGCCCAGACGGTCCCCGCGTGTGTGTTTGTGCGCCCAGACAGTCCCCGCGTGTGTGTGTGTCCAGACGGTCCCCGCGTGTGTGTGTGTGCGCCCCCAGACGGTCCCCGCGTGTGTGTGTGCGCGCCCCCAGACAGTCCCCGCATGTGTGTGTGTGTGCGCCCAGACGGTCCCCGCGTGTGTGTGTACACGCCCAGACGGTCCCCGCGTGTGTGTTTGTGTGCCCAGACAGTCCCCGCGTGTGTGTGTGTCCAGACGGTCCCCGCGTGTGTGTGTGCGCGCCCCCAGAGGGTCCCCGCGTGTGTGTGTGCCCAGACGGTTCCCGTGTGTGTGTGTGTGTGCCCAGACGGTCCCCGCGTGTGTGTTTGTGCGCCCAGGCAGTCCCCGCGTGTGTGTGTGTCCAGACGGTCCCCGCGTGTGTGTGTGTGCGCCCCCAGACGGTCCCCACGTGTGTGTGTGCGCGCCCCCAGACAGTCCCCGCATGTGTGTGTGTGTGCCCAGACGGTCCCCGCGTGTGTGTGTGTGTGCCCAGACGGTCCCCGCGTGTATGTGTGTGCGCGTGCCCCCAGACGGTCCGTGCGTGTGTGTATGTGCGCCCCCAGACAGCCCCGCGTGTGTGTGCCCAGACGGTCCCCGTGTGTGTATGCCCGGACGGCCCCCGTGTGTGTGTGTGTGTGCCCAGACGGTCCCCGCGTGTGTGTGCCCAGACGGTCCCCGCGTGTGTGTGTGTGCCCAGACGGTCCCCGCGTGTGTGTGTGTGTGTGTATGCCCGGACGGTCCCCGTGTGCGTGTGTGTGTGCCCAGACGGTCCCCGCGTGTGTGTGTGTGTGTCCAGACGGCCCCCGTGTGTGTGTGTGTGTGTGTGTGTGCCCAGACGGTCCCCGCGTGTGTGTGTGTGTGTGTGTGTGCCCAGACGGTCCCCGCGCGTGTGTGTGTGTGCCCAGACGGTCCCCGCGTATGTGTGTGCGTGTGCCCAGACGGCCCCCGCGTGTGTGTGTGTGTGTCCAGACGGCCCCCGTGTGTGTGTGTGTGTGTGTGTGCCCAGACGGTCCCCGCGTGTGTGTGTGTGTGTGTGTGTGCCCAGACGGTCCCCGCGCGTGTGTGTGTGTGCCCAGACGGCCCCTGCGTGTGTGTGTGCGTGTGCCCAGACGGCCCCCGCGTGTGTGTGTGTGTGTGCGCGCGCCCGCGCGCCCAGACGGCCCCCGCGCGTATGTGTGTGTGCGCCCAGACCGCCCCCACGTGTGTGTGTGTGCCCAGACGGCCCCCGCGTGTGTGTGTGTGCCCAGACGGTCCCCGCGTGTGTGTGTGTGTGCCCAGACGGTCCCCGTGTGTGTGTGTGCTCAGACGGCCCCCGCGTGTGTGTGTGTGTGTGCCCAGACGGCCCGTGTGTGTGTGCGCGCCTGCGCAGACAGCCCCTGTGTGTGTGTGCGCCTGCGCAGACAGCCCCTGTGTGTGTGCGCGCCTGCGCAGACAGCCCCTGCGTGTGTGCGCGCCTGCGCTGACAGCCGCCGTGTGTGTGTGTGTGTGTGTGTGCGTGCCTGCACAGACAGTCCGCGTGTGTGTGTGTGTGTGCCCAGACCGTCCCCGCGTGTGTGTGTCCAGACGGTGTGCGCGCGTGCCCAGACGGTCCCCGCGTGTGTGTGTGCGCCCAGACGGTCCCCGCGTGTGTGTGTGTGTGCGCGCGCGCCCAGTCGGTCCCCGCGTGTATGTGTGTGCCCAGACGGCCCCCGTGTGTGTGTGTGTCTGTGTGCGCGCCCAGACGGACCCCGCGCGTGTGTGTGTGTGTGCGCGCGTGCCCACACGGCCCCCCCGTACGTGTGTGTGTGTGTGTATGCTCAGATGGCCCCCGCGTGTGTGTGTGTGTGTGCGCGCGTGCCCACACGGCCCCCCCGTACGTGTGTGTGTGTGTGTATGCTCAGATGGCCCCCGCGTGTGTGTGTGTGCCCAGACGGTCCCCGCGCGCGCGTGTGTGCCCAGACGGTCCCCGCGCGCGCGTGTGTGCCCAGACGGTCCCCGCGCGCGCGTGTGTGCCCAGACGGTCCCCGCGCGCGCGTGTGTGTGCCCAGACAGTCCCCGCGTGTGTGTGTGTGCCCAGACGGCCCCCGTGTGTGTGCCCAGACGGTCCCCGCGCGCGCGTGTGCGCCCAGGCGGCCCCCGCGTGTGTGTGTGTGCGCGCGCGTGCGCCCAGGCGGGCCCCGCGTGTGTGTGTGTGTGTGTGTGTGTGTGTGTGTGTGTGCCCAGATGGCCCCCGCGTGTGTGTGTGTGCCCAGACGGCCCCCCCGTGTGTGTGTGTGTGTGTGTGTGCCCAGATGGCCCCCGCGTGTGTGTGTGTGCCCAGACGGCCCCCCCGTGTGTGTGTGTGTGCGCGCCCAGACGGTCCCCGCGTGTGTGTGTGTGTGCCCAGACGGTCCCCGCGTGTGTGTGTGTGCCCAGACGGTCCCCGCGTGTGTGTGTGTGTTTGTGTGCCCAGACGGTCCCCGCGTGTGTGTGTGTGCCCAGACGGCCCGTGTGTGTGTGCCCAGACGGCCCCCGCGTGTGTGTGTGCCCAGACTGCCCGTGTGTGTGTGTGCCCAGATGGCCCCCGCGTGTGTGTGCGCGCCTGCGCAGACAGCCTCGTGTGTGTGCGCGCCTGTGCAGACAGCCCCTGTGTGTGTGCGCGCCTGACCAGACAGCCCCCGTGTGTGTGTGTGCGTGCCTGAACAGACAGCCCCGTGTGTGTGTGTGTGTGCCCAGACGGTCCGCGTGTGTGTGTGTGTGTGCCCAGACGGTCCCCACGTGTGTTTGTGTCCAGACGGTGCGCGCGTGCCCAGACAGTCCCTGCGTGTGTGTGTGTGCCCAGACAGTCCCTGCGTGTGTGTGTGTGCCCAGTAGGTCCCCGCGTGTGTGTGTGCCCAGACGGTCCCCGCGTGTGTGTGTGAGCACGCCCAGACGGTCCCCGCGTGTGTGTTTGTGAGCCCAGACAGTCCCCGCGTGTGTGTGTGTCCGGACGGTCCCCGCGTGTGCGCCCCCAGACGGTCCCCGCGTGTGTGTATGCGCGCCCCCAGACAGTCCCCACATGTGTGTGTGTGTGCCCAGACTGGTCCCGTGTGTGTGTGTGTGTGTGCCCAGACGGTCCCCGCGTGTGTGTGTGCGCGCGTCCCCAGACGGTCCCCGCGTGTGTGTGTGCGCGCCCCCAGACAGTCCCCGCATGTGTGTGTGTGCGCCCCCAGACAGTCCCCGCATGTGTGTGTGTGTGTGTGCCCAGATGGCCCCCGTGTGTGTTTGTGTGCCCAGACGGCCCCCGTGTGTGTGTGTGTGTGCCCCCAGACAGTCCCCGCATGTGTGTGTGTGTGTGTGCCCAGATGGTCCCCGCGTGTGTGTGTGTGCCCAGACGGTCCCCGCGTGTGTGTCTGTGCGCGCCCCCAGACGGTCCCCGTGTGTGTATGCCCGGACGGTCCCCGTGTGCGTGTGTGTGTGCCCAGACGGTCCCCGCGTGTGTGTGTGTGTGTGTGTGTCCAGACGGCCCCCGTGTGTGTGTGTGTGCCCAGACGGTCCCCGCGTGTGTGTGTGTGTGTGTGTGTGTGTGTGCCCAGACGGTTGCCGCGTGTGTGTGTGTGTGCCCAGATGGTCCCCGCGTGTGTGTGTGTGTGTGTGCCCAGACGGCCCCTGCGTGTGTGTGTGTGCGTGTGCCCAGACGGCCCCCGCGTGTGTGCGTGTGTGCGCGCGCGCCCAGACCGCCCCCACGTGTGTGTGTGTGCGCGCGCCTAGACGGCCCCCGCGCGTGTGTGTGTGTGTGCCCAGCCGGTCCCCGCGTGTGTGTGTGCGCCCATACGGCCCCCGCGTGTGTGTGTGCGCCCATACGGCCCCGCGTGTGTGTGTGTGCTCAGACGGCCCCCGCGTGTGTGTGTGTGTGCCCAGACGGCCCGTGTGTGTGTGTGTGTGAGGCCAGACGGTCCCCGCGTGTGTGTGTGTGTGTGCCCAGACGGCCCCCGCGTGTGTGTGTGCGCCCATACGGCCCCGCGTGTGTGTGTGTGCTCAGACGGCCCCCGCGTGTGTGTGTGTGTGCCCAGACGGCCCGTGTGTGTGTGTGTGTGCGCCCAGACGGCCCCTGTGTGTGTGTGTGTGTGCCCAGATGGCCCCCGTGTGTGTGTGTGTGTGCCCAGATGGCCCCCGTGTGTGTGTGTGTGTGCCCAGCCGGTCTCCGCGTGTGTGTGTGTGTGCCCAGCCGGTCCCCGCGTGTGTGTGTGCCCAGCCGGTCCCCGCGTGTGTGTGTGCCCAGCCGGTCCCCGCGTGTGTGTGTGTGCCCAGCCGGTCCCCGCGTGTGTGTGTGTGTGCCCAGACGGTCGCCGCGTGTGTGTGTGTGCCCAGCCGGTCCCCGCGTGTGTGTGTGTGCCCAGCCGGTCCCCGCGTGTGTGTGTGTGTGCCCAGACGGTCGCTGCGTGTGTGCGTGTGCCCAGACGGTCCCCGCGTGTGTGTGTGTGTGCCCAGACGGTCGCCGCGTGTGTATGTGCGCCCAGACGGCCCCCGCGTGTGTGTGTGCGCCCAGACGGCGCGCGTGTGTGTGTGTGTGCCCAGACGGCGCGCGTGTGTGTGTGTGTGCCCAGACGGCGCGCGTGTGTGTGTGTGTGCCCAGACGGTCCCCGCGTGTGTATGTGCGCCCAGACGGCCCCCGCGTGTGTGTGTGCGCCCAGACGGCGCGCGTGTGTGTGTGTGTGCCCAGACGGCGCGCGTGTGTGTGTGTGTGCCCAGACGGTCCCCGCGTGTGTATGTGCGCCCAGACGGCCCCCGCGTGTGTGTGTGCGCCCAGACGGCGCGCGTGTGTGTGTGTGTGCCCAGACGGCCCCCGCGTGTGTGTGTGCGCCCAGACGGCGCGCGTGTGTGTGTGTGTGCCCAGACGGCCCCCGCGTGTGTGTGTGTGTGCCCAGACGGCCCGCGTGTGTGTGTGTGTGCCCAGACGGCCCGTGTGTGTGTGTGCGCGCCTGCGCTGACAGCCCCGCGTGTGTGTGTGTGTGCCCAGACGGTCCGCGTGTGTGTGTGTGTGCCCAGACGGTCCCCGCGTGTGTGCCCAGACGGTCCCCGCGTGTGTGCCCAGACGGTCCCCGCGTGTGAGTGTGTGCCCAGACGGTCCCCGCGTGTGTGTGTGTGCGCGCGCGCCCAGTCGGTCCCCGCGTGTATGTGTGTGCCCAGATGGCCCCCGCGTATGTGTGTGTGCGTGCGTGTGCCCAGACGGCCCCCGCGTGTGTGTGCGCGCGCGCGCCCCCAAACGGCCCCCGCGCGTATGTGTGTGCGCGCCCAGACGGCCCCCGCGTGTGTGTGTGTGTGTGTGCGCGCCCCCAGACGGTCCCCGCGTGTGTGTGTGCGCCCCCCAGACAGTCCCCGCATGTGTGTGTGTGTGCCCAGACGGTTCCCGTGTGTGTGTGTGTGCCCAGACGGTCCCCGCGTGTGTGTGTGCGCCCCCCAGACAGTCCCCGCATGTGTGTGTGTGTGCCCAGACGGTTCCCGTGTGTGTGTGTGTGCCCAGACGGTCCCCGCGTGTGTGTTTGTGCGCTCAGACAGTGCCCGCGTGTGTGTGTGTATCCAGACGGTCGCCGCGTGTGTGTGTGTGCGCCCCCAGACGTTCCCCGCGTGTGTGTGTGCGCGCCCCCAGATGGTCCCCACGTGTGTGTGTGCGCGCCCCCAGACGGTCCCCGCGTGTGTGTGTGCCCAGACGGCCCCTGAGTGTGTGTGTGTGTGCCCAGATGGCCCCCGCGTGTGTGTGTGTGCCCAGACGGCCCCCGCGTGTGTGTGAGTGCACGCGCCCAGATTGCCCCCGCGTGTGTGTGTGTGTGCCCAGACGGTCCCCGCGTGTATGTGTGTGTGTGCCCAGCCGGTCTCCGCGTGTGTGTGTGTGTGCCCAGCCGGTCCCCGCGTGTGTGTGTGTGTGTGTGCCCAGACGGTCCCCGCGTGTGTGTGTGTGCCCAGACGGCCCGTGTGTATGTGCCCAGACGGCCCCCGCGTGTGTGTGTGTGCCCAGACGGCCCGTGTGTGTGTGCCCAGACGGTCCCCGCGTGTGTGTGTGTGTGCGCCCAGACGGTCCCCGCGTGTGTGTGTGCGCCCAGACGGTCCCCGCGTGTGTGTGTGCGCCCAGACGGTCCCCGCGTGTGTGTGTGTGCCCAGACGGTCCCCGCGTGTGTGTGTGCGCCCAGACGGTCCCCGCGTGTGTGTGTGCGCCCAGACGGTCCCCGCGTGTGTGTGTGCGCCCAGACGGTCCCCGCGTGTGTGTGTGTGCCCAGACGGTCTCCGCGTGTGTGTGTGCGCGCGCCCAGACGGCCCCCGCGTGTGTGTGTGTGTGTGCCCAGACGGCCCCCGCGTGTGTGTGTGTGTGTGTGTGCCCAGCCGGTCCCCGCGTGTGTGTGTGCGCGCCCAGACGGCCCGCGCGTGTGTGTACGCCCAGACGGCCCGCGCGTGTGTGTGTGTACGCCCAGACGGCCCCCGCGTGTGTGTGTGTGCTCAGACGGCCCCCGCCCGTGTGTGTGTGTGTGTGTGCCCAGACAGCCCCTGTGTGTGTGCGCGCCTGCACAGACAGCCCCGTGTGTGTGTGTGTGTACCCAGACAGCCCCGTGTGTGTGTGTGTGTACCCAGACGGTCCCCGCGTGTGTGTGTCCAGACGGTCCCCGCGTGTGTGTGTGTGTGTGTGCGCGCGCCCAGTCGGTCCCCGCGTGTGTGTGTGTGCCCAGACGGCCCCCGCGTGTGTGTGTGTGCCCAGACGGCCCCCACGTGTGTGTGTGTGCCCAGACGGCCCCCGCGCGTATGTGTGTGTGTGCCCAGATGGCCCCCGCGTGTGTGTGTGTGCCCAGACGGTCCCCGCGTGTGTGTGTGTGCCCAGACGGCGCGTGTGTATGTGCCCAGACGGCCCCCGCGTGTGTGTGTGTGCCCAGACGGTCCCCGCGTGTGTGTGTGTGCCCAGACGGCCCCCGCGTGTGAGTGTGTGCCCAGACGGTCCCCGCGTGTGTGTGTGTGCGCGCGCGCCCAGTCGGTCCCCGCGTGTATGTGTGTGCGTGCGTGTGCCCAGACGGCCCCCGCGTGTGTGTGCGCGCGCGCGCCCCCAAACGGCCCCCGCGCGTATGTGTGTGCGCGCCCAGACGGCCCCCGCGTGTGTGTGTGTGTGTGTGCGCGCCCCCAGACGGTCCCCGCGTGTGTGTGTGCGCCCCCCAGACAGTCCCCGCATGTGTGTGTGTGTGCCCAGACGGTTCCCGTGTGTGTGTGTGTGCCCAGACGGTCCCCGCGTGTGTGTGTGCGCCCCCCAGACAGTCCCCGCATGTGTGTGTGTGTGCCCAGACGGTTCCCGTGTGTGTGTGTGTGCCCAGACGGTCCCCGCGTGTGTGTTTGTGCGCTCAGACAGTGCCCGCGTGTGTGTGTGTATCCAGACGGTCGCCGCGTGTGTGTGTGTGCGCCCCCAGACGTTCCCCGCGTGTGTGTGTGCGCGCCCCCAGATGGTCCCCACGTGTGTGTGTGCGCGCCCCCAGACAGTCCCCGCATGTGTGTGTGTGCCCAGACGGTCCCCGCGTGTGTGTGTGCCCAGACGGTCCCCGCGTGTGTGTGTGCCCAGACGGCCCCTGAGTGTGTGTGTGTGTGCCCAGACGGCCCCCGCGTGTGTGTGTGTGTGCCCAGACGGTCCCCGCGTGTATGTGTGTGTGTGCCCAGCCGGTCTCCGCGTGTGTGTGTGTGTGCCCAGCCGGTCCCCGCGTGTGTGTGTGTGCCCAGACGGTCCCCGCGTGTGTGTGTGTGCCCAGACGGCCCGTGTGTATGTGCCCAGACGGCCCCCGCGTGTGTGTGTGTGCCCAGACGGCCCGTGTGTGTGTGCCCAGACGGTCCCCGCGTGTGTGTGTGTGTGCGCCCAGACGGTCCCCGCGTGTGTGTGTGCGCCCAGACGGTCCCCGCGTGTGTGTGTGCGCCCAGACGGTCCCCGCGTGTGTGTGTGTGCCCAGACGGTCCCCGCGTGTGTGTGTGCGCCCAGACGGCCCCTGCGTGTGTGTGTGTGCCCAGACGGTCTCCGCGTGTGTGTGTGCGCGCGCCCAGACGGCCCCCGCGTGTGTGTGTGTGTGTGTGCCCAGCCGGTCCCCGCGTGTGTGTGTGCGCGCCCAGACGGCCCGCGCGTGTGTGTACGCCCAGACGGCCCGCCCGTGTGTGTGTGTGTGTGCCCAGACAGCCCCTGTGTGTGTGCGCGCCTGCGCAGACAGCCCCTGTGTGTGTGCGCGCCTGCACAGACAGCCCCGTGTGTGTGTGTGTGTACCCAGACAGCCCCGTGTGTGTGTGTGTGTACCCAGACGGTCCCCGCGTGTGTGTGTCCAGACGGTCCCCGCGTGTGTGTGTGTGTGCGCGCGCCCAGTCGGTCCCCGCGTGTGTGTGTGTGCCCAGACGGCCCCCGCGTGTGTGTGTGTGCCCAGACGGCCCCCACGTGTGTGTGTGTGCCCAGACGGCCCCCGCGCGTATGTGTGTATGTGCCCAGACGGTCCCCGCGTGTGTGTGTGTGCCCAGACGGCGCGTGTGTATGTGCCCAGACGGCCCCCGCGTGTGTGTGTGTGCCCAGACGGTCCCCGCGTGTGTGTGTGTGCCCAGACGGCCCCCGCGTGTGAGTGTGTGCCCAGACGGTCCCCGCGTGTGTGTGTGTGCGCGCGCGCCCAGTCGGTCCCCGCGTGTATGTGTGTGCCCAGACGGTCCCCGCGTGTGTGTGTGTGCGCGCGCGCCCAGACGGCCCCCGCGTGTGTGTGTGTGCGCGCGCGCCCAGTCGGTCCCCGCGTGTATGTGTGCGCCCAGATGGCCCCCGCGTGTGTGTGTGTGCGTGCGTGTGCCCAGACGGCCCCCGCGTGTGTGTGCGCGCGCGCGCCCCCAAACGGCCCCCGCGCGTATGTGTGTGCGCGCCCAGACGGCCCCCGCGTGTGTGTGTGTGTGTGCGCGCCCCCAGACGGTCCCCGCGTGTGTGTGTGCGCCCCCCAGACAGTCCCCGCATGTGTGTGTGTGTGCCCAGACGGTTCCCGTGTGTGTGTGTGTGCCCAGACGGTCCCCGCGTGTTTGTGTGCGCCCCCCAGACAGTCCCCGCATGTGTGTGTGTGTGCCCAGACGGTTCCCGTGTGTGTGTGTGTGCCCAGACGGTCCCCGCGTGTGTGTTTGTGCGCTCAGACAGTGCCCGCGTGTGTGTGTGTATCCAGACGGTCGCCGCGTGTGTGTGTGTGCGCCCCCAGACGTTCCCCGCGTGTGTGTGTGCGCGCCCCCAGATGGTCCCCACGTGTGTGTGTGCGCGCCCCCAGACAGTCCCCGCATGTGTGTGTGTGTGCCCAGACGGTCCCCGCGTGTGTGTGTGCCCAGACGGCCCCTGAGTGTGTGTGTGTGTGCCCAGATGGCCCCCGCGTGTGTGTGTGTGCCCAGACGGCCCCCGCGTGTGTGTGTGTGTGCCCAGACGGTCCCCGCGTGTATGTGTGTGTGTGCCCAGCCGGTCTCCGCGTGTGTGTGTGTGTGCCCAGCCGGTCCCCGCGTGTGTGTGTGTGCCCAGACGGTCCCCGCGTGTGTGTGTGTGCCCAGACGGCCCGTGTGTATGTGCCCAGACGGCCCCCGCGTGTGTGTGTGTGCCCAGACGGCCCGTGTGTGTGTGCCCAGACGGTCCCCGCGTGTGTGTGTGCGCCCAGACGGTCCCCGCGTGTGTGTGTGCGCCCAGACGGTCCCCGCGTGTGTGTGTGTGCCCAGACGGTCCCCGCGTGTGTGTGTGCGCCCAGACGGCCCCTGCGTGTGTGTGTGTGCCCAGACGGTCTCCGCGTGTGTGTGTGCGCGCGCCCAGACGGCCCCCGCGTGTGTGTGTGTGTGTGCCCAGACGGCCCCCGCGTGTGTGTGTGTGTGTGTGCCCAGCCGGTCCCCGCGTGTGTGTGTGCGCGCCCAGACGGCCCGCGCGTGTGTGTACGCCCAGACGGCCCGCCCGTGTGTGTGTGTGTGTGCCCAGACAGCCCCTGTGTGTGTGCGCGCCTGCACAGACAGCCCCGTGTGTGTGTGTGTGTACCCAGACGGTCCCCGCGTGTGTGTGTCCAGACGGTCCCCGCGTGTGTGTGTGTGTGTGTGCGCGCGCCCAGTCGGTCCCCGCGTGTGTGTGTGTGCCCAGACGGCCCCCGCGTGTGTGTGTGTGCCCAGACGGCCCCCACGTGTGTGTGTGTGCCCAGACGGCCCCCGCGCGTATGTGTGTGTGTGCCCAGACGGCCCCCGCGCGTATGTGTGTGTGTGCCCAGACGGCCCCCGCGTGTGTGTGTGTGCCCAGACGGTCCCCGCGTGTGTGTGTGTGCCCAGATGGCCCCCGCGTGTGTGTGTGTGCCCAGACGGTCCCCGCGTGTGTGTGTGCGCCCAGACGGCGCGTGTGTATGTGCCCAGACGGCCCCCGCGTGTGTGTGTGTGCCCAGACGGTCCCCGCGTGTGTGTGTGTGCCCAGACGGCCCGTGTGTATGTGCCCAGACGGCCCCCGCGTGTGTGTGTGTGCCCAGACGGTCCCCGCGTGTGTGTGTGTGCCCAGACGGCGCGTGTGTGTGTGTGCCCAGACGGCCCGTGTGTATGTGTGTGCCCAGATGGCCCCCGCGTGTGTGTGTGCCCAGACGGTCCCCGCGTGTGTTTGTGTCCAGACAGTCCCCGCGTGTATGTGTGTGTGTGTGCCCAGACGGTCCCCGCGTGTGTTTGTGTCCAGACGGTCCCCGCGTGTATGTGTGCGCGCGTGCCCAGACAGTCCCTGCGTGTGTGTGTGTGCCCAGACGGTCCCCGCGTGTGTGTGTGTGCCCAGACGGTCCCCGCGTGTGTGTGTGTGTGCCCAGACGGTCCCCGCGTGTGTGTGTGTGTGTGCACGCCCAGACGGTCCCCGCATGTGTGTTTGTGCGCCCAGACAGTCCCCGCGTGTGTGTGTGTGTCCAGACGGTCCCCGCGTATGTGTGTGTGCGCCCTCGGACGGTCCCCGCGTGTGTGTGTGCACGCCCCCAGACTGTCCCCGCATGTGTGTGTGTGTGCACCCAGACGGTCCCCGCGTGTGTGTGTGTGCGTGGACGGCCCCCGCGTGTGTGTGTGTGCCTAGACGGTCCCCGCGCGTGTGTGTATGTGTGTGCACGCGCCCAGACGGTCCCGGCGTGTGTGTGTGTGTGCCCAGACGGTCCCGGCGTGTGTGCGCCCAGACGGTCCCCGTGTGTGTGTGTGTGTGTGTGTGTGCGCCCAGACGGTCCCCGTGTGTGTGTGTGTGTGTGCGCCCAGACGGTCCCTGCGTGTGTGTGTGCGCGCCCAGATGGCCCCCCGTGTGTGTGTTTGTGCCCAGACGGTCCCGGCGTGTGTGTGTGCGCCCAGACGGTCCCCGTGTGTGTGTGTGCGCCCAGACGGTCCCCGCGTGTGTGTGTGTGCGCCCAGACGGTCCCCGCGTGTGTGTGTGTGCCCAGACGGTCCCCGCGTGTGTGTGTGTGCCCAGACGGTCTCCGCGTGTGTGTGTGCGCGCGCCCAGACGGCCCCCGCGTGTGTGTGTGTGTGTGCCCAGACAGCCCCTGTGTGTGTGTGTGTGTGTGCCCAGACAGCCCCTGTGTGTGTGCGCGCCTGCGCAGACAGCCCCTGTGTGTGTGCGCGCCTGCACAGACAGCCCCGTGTGTGTGTGTGTGTACCCAGACGGTCCCCGCGTGTGTGTGTCCAGACGGTCCCCGCGTGTGTGTGTGTGTGTGTGCGCGCGCCCAGTCGGTCCCCGCGTGTATGTGTGTGCCCAGACGGCCCCCGCGTGTGTGTGTGTGTGTGTGCGCGCGCCCAGTCGGTCCCCGCGTGTATGTGTGTGTCCAGACGGTCCCCGCGTGTGTGTGTGTGCCCAGATGGCCCTCGCGTGTGTGTGTGTGTGCCCAGATGGCCCCCGCGTGTGTGTGTGTGCCCAGACGGTCCCCGCGTGTGTGTGTGTGCCCAGATGGCCCCCGCGTGTGTGTGTGTGCCCAGACGGTCCCCGCGTGTGTGTGTGTGCCCAGACGGCGCGTGTGTATGTGCCCAGACGGCCCCCGCGTGTGTGTGTGTGCCCAGACGGCGCGTGTGTGTGTGTGCCCAGATGGCCCCCGCGTGTGTGTGTGTGTGCCCAGACGGCCCCCGCGTGTGTGTGTGTGTGCCCAGACGGCGCGTGTGTGTGTGTGCCCAGACGGCCCGTGTGTATGTGCCCAGACGGCCCCCGCGTGTGTGTGTGTGCCCAGACGGTCCCCGCGTGTGTGTGTGTGCCCAGACGGCGCGTGTGTGTGTGCCCAGACGGCCCGTGTGTATGTGTGTGCCCAGATGGCCCCCGCGTGTGTGTGTGCCCAGACGGTCCCCGCGTGTGTTTGTGTCCAGACAGTCCCCGCGTGTATGTGTGTGTGTGTGCCCAGACGGTCCCCGCGTGTGTTTGTGTCCAGACGGTCCCCGCGTGTATGTGTGCGCGCGTGCCCAGACAGTCCCTGCGTGTGTGTGTGTGCCCAGACGGTCCCCGCGTGTGTGTGTGTGCCCAGACGGTCCCCGCGTGTGTGTGTGTGTGCCCAGACGGTCCCCGCGTGTGTGTGTGTGTGTGCACGCCCAGACGGTCCCCGCATGTGTGTTTGTGCGCCCAGACAGTCCCCGCGTGTGTGTGTGTGTCCAGACGGTCCCCGCGTATGTGTGTGTGCGCCCTCGGACGGTCCCCGCGTGTGTGTGTGCAC
>NW_028270169.1:2268103-2310603 GCF_037043375.1 Chiloscyllium plagiosum
AACAGACCTGATGCATACCAAGGCCATTCTCACCAGCAGCTGGACTGCTATTCACCTCCCAACAACACCAAGGCCACTCGACCCTTCAGTTGCTCCTTGATCCAAAAAGAGGACAGCTGACCCTCAGCCAGCCCCACTTCCCCATCAGCCCCTGAACCATGAGGCTGACTCATAGAGTCATCGAGATGTACAGCACGGAAACAGACCCTTCGGTCCAACGTGTCCATGCCGACCAGATATTCCAACCCAATCTAGTCCTACTGCCAGCACCCGGCCCATATCCCTCCAAACCCTTCCTATTCATATACCCATCCAAATGCCTCTTAAATGTTGCAATTGTACCAACCTCCACCACTTCCTCTGGCAGCTCATTCCATACACGTACCACCCTCTGCGTGAAAAAGTTGCCCCTTAGGTCTCTTTTATATCTTTCCCCTCTCACCCTAAACCTATGCCCTCTAGTTCTGGACTCCCCCACCCCAGGGAAAAGACTTTGCCTATTTAACCTATCCATGCCCCTCATAATTTTGTAAACCTCTATAAAGTCACCCCTCAGCCTCTGACGCTCCAGGGAAAACAGACCCAGCCTGTTCAGCCTCTCCCAATAGCTCAGATCCTTCAACCCTGGCAACATCCTTGTAAATCTTTTCTGAACTCTTTCAAGTTTCACAACATCTTTCCGATAGGAAGGAGACCAGAATTGCACACAATATTCCAACAGTGGCCTAACCAATGTCCTGTACAGCCGCAACATGACCTCCCAACTCCTGTACTCAATACTCTGACCAATAAAGGAAAGCATACCAAACACCTCCTTCACTATCCTGTCTACGTGCGACTCCCACTTTCAAGGAGCTATGAACCTGCACTCCAAGGTCTCTTTGTTCAGCAACACTCCCTAGGACCTTACCATTAAGTGTATAAGTCCTGCTAAGATTTGCTTTCCCAAAATGCAGCACCTCGCATTTATCTGAATTAAACTCCATCTGCTACTTCTCAACCCATTGGCCCGTCTGGTCCAGATCCTGCTGTTATCTGAGGTAACCCTCTTCGCTGTCCACTACACCTCCAATTTTGGTGTCTTCTGCAAACTTACTAACTGTACCTCTTATGCTCGCATCCAAATCATTTATGTAAATGACAAAACGTAGAGGGCCCAGCACTGATCCTTGTGGCACTCCACTGGTCACAGGCCTCCAGTCTGAAAAACAACCCTCCACCACCACCCTCTGTCTTCTACCTTTGAGCCAGTTCTGTATCCAAATGGCTAGTTCTCCCTGTATTCCATGAGATGTAACCTTGCTAATCAGTCTCCCATGGGGAACCATGAATGTCTTACTGATTAGATTAGATAGATTAGATTACTTTACAGTGTGGAAACAGGCCCTTCGGCCCAACAAGTCCACACTGACCCATCGAAGCGCAACCCACCCATACCCCTACATTTACCCCTTACCTAACACTACGGGCAATTTAGCATGGCTAATTCACCTGACCTGCACATCTTTGGACTGTGGGAGGAAACTAGAGCACCCGGAGGAAACCCACGCAGACACGGGGAGAACGTGCAAACTCCATACAGTCAGTCGCCTGAGGCGGGAATTGAACCCGGGTCTCTGGCGTTGTGAGGCAGCAGTGCTAACCACTGTGCCACTGTGCCACCCATACTGAAGTCCATATAGATCACATCTACTGCTCTGCCCTCATCAATCTTCTTTGTTACTTCTTCAAAAAACTCAATCAAGTTTGTGAGACATGATTTCCCACGCACAAAGCCATGTTGACTATCCCGAATCAGTCCTTGCCTTTCCAAATACATGTACATCCTGTCCCTCAGGATTCCCTCCAACAACTTGCCCACTACCGAGGTCAGGCTCACCGGTCTATAGATCCCTGGCTTGTCTTTACCGCCCTTCTTAAACAGCGGCACCACGTTTGCCAACCTCCAATCTTCAGGCACCTCACCTGTGACTATCGATGATACAAATATCTCAGCAAGAGGCCCAGCAATCACTTCTCTAGCTTCCCACAGAGTTCTAGGGTACACCTGGTCAGGTCCTGGGGATTTATCCACTTTTAACCGTTTCAAGACGTCCAGCACTTCCTCCTCTGTAATCTGGACATTTTGCAAGATGTCACCATCTATTTCCCTACAGTCTATATCTTCCGTATCCTTTTCCACAGTAAATACTGATGCAAAATATTCATTTAGTATCTCCCCCATTTTCTGTGGCTCCACACAAAGGCGTCTTGCTGATCTCTGAGGGGCCCTATTCTCTCCCTAGTTACTCTTTTGTCCTTAATATATTTGTAAAAACCCTTTGGATTCTCCTTAATTCTATTTGCCAAAGCTATCTCATGTCCCCGTTTTGCCCTCCTGATTTCCCTCTTAAGTATACTCCTACTTCCTTTATACTCTGAGGATTCACTCGATCTATCCTGTCTATACCTGACATATGCTTCCTTCTTTTTCTTAACCAAACCTTCAATTTCTTTAGTCATCCAGCATTCCCTATACCTACCAGCTGGAAATGTGTTGCTGGAAAAGCGCAGCAGGTCAGGCAGCATCCAGGGGACAGGAGAATCGACGCTTCGGGCATAAGCCCTTCTTCAGGAATGAGGAAACTTTTCTCATTCCTGAAGAAGGGCTTATGCCCGAAGCGTCGATTCTCCTGTTCCCTGGATGCTGCCTGACCTGCTGCGCTTTTCCAGCAACACATTTCCAGCTCTGATCTCCAGCATCTGCAGACCTCACTTTCTCCTCAAAGATTTATACCTACCAGCCTTCCCTTTCACCCTAACAGGAATATACTTTCTCTGGATTCTTGTTATCTCATTTCTGAAGGCTTCCCATTTTACAGCCGTCCCTTTACCTATGAACACCTGCCCCCAATCAGCTTTCGAAAGTTCTTGCCTAATACCATCAAAATTGGTCTTTCTCCAATTTAGAGCTTCAACTTTTAGATCTGGTCTATCCTTTTCCATCACTATTTTAAAACAAATAGAATTATGGTCGCTGGCCCCAAAGTGCTCCCCCACTGACATCTCAGTCACCTGCCCTGCTTTATTTCCCAAGAGTAGGTCAAGTTTCGCACCTTCTCTCGTAGGTACATCCACATACTGAATCAGAAAATTGTCTTGTACGTACTTAAGAAATTCCTCTCCATCTAAACCTTTAACACTATGGCAGTCCCAGTTGATGTTTGGAAAGTTAAAATCCCCTACCATAACCACCCTATTATTCTTACAGATAGCTGAGATCTCCTTTCAAATTTGTTTCTCAATTTCCCTCTGACTATTAGGGGGTGTATAATACAATCTCAATAAGGTGATCATCCCTTTCTTATTTCTCAGTTCCACCCAAATAACTTCCCTGGATGTATTTCTGGGAATATCCACCCTCAGTACAGCTGTAATGCTATCCCTTATCAAAAATGCCACTCCCCCTCCTCTCTTGCCTCCCTTTCTATCCTTCCTGTAGCATTTGTATCCTGGAACATTAAGCTGCCAGTCCTGCCCATCCCTGAGCCATGTTTCCGTAATTGTTATGATATCCCAGTCCCATGTTCCTAACTGGGATATCTGCCTTCCCTGTTAGGCCCCTTGCATTGAAATAAATGCAGTTTAATTTATTATTCATACCTTGTTCCTACCTGCCCTGACTGTCTGATTCACTTCTGTTCTCAGCTGTACCCGTCTCAGATCGATCTCTTTCCTCACTATCTCCTTGGGTCCCCCCCCCCCCCCCCCCTTACTAGTTTAAATCCTCCCAAATTTCCCTGCCAGTATATTAGTCCCCTTCCAAATTAGGTGCAATCCGTCCTTCTTGTACAGGTCACTTCTACCCCAAAAGAGATTCCAATGATCCAAAAATGTGAATCCTTCTCCCATACACCAGCTCCTCAGCCATGCATTCATCTGCTCTATCCTCCTATTCCTACCCTCACTAGCTCATAGCACCGGGAGTAATCCAGATATTACTACCCTTGAGGACCTCATTTTTAAATTTCTACCTAACTCTTCGTAATCTCCCTTCAGAATCTCAACCTTTTCCCTTCCAATGTCGTTGGTTCCAATGTGGACAATGACCTCCTGCTGGCCCCTCTCCCCCGTGAGAACATTCTGCACCCTCTCAGACATCCTTGATCCTGGCACCAGGGAAACAACACACCATTCTGCTTTTTCTCTGTTGGCCACAGAAACGTCTGTCTGTACCTCGGATACAGAATCCCCTAACACAATTGACCTCTTGGAAGCCGACATATCCTTCGTGCACTAGAGCCAGTCTCAATACCAAAAACTTGACTGTTTGTGCTACGTTCCCCTGAGAATCCATCACCCCCTACATTTTCCAAAACAGCATATCTGTTTGAAATGGGTATATCCACAAAAGACTCCTGTCCTAGGTGCCGATGTCTCTCACCCTTCCTGGAGTTAACCCATCTATGTGACTGTATCTGAGACATGCACTGTCTCACTATTTACACATGCACTGTCCTTGACTATAGTACTGCCTCATACAGAGTCAGGAATCAGAGTGTCAGTATCTCTGATGCCCATCTTTTTAATATATCAGCCAGGACTCCCTGATTGGAAAAGATTAACAGCCCCAATCAGTGAACTCATATTCTACATTGGCGAAAGTGAGGACTGAAGATGCTGGAGATTAGAGTCAAGAGAGTGGTGCTGGAAAAGTAAAGTAGGTCAAGCAGCATCCGAGACGCAGGAAAATCAATGTTTCGGACAGAAGCCCTTCATCCGAAATTGACCTATGAAGGGTTTTTGCCCAAAACATCGACTTTCCTGCCCCTCGGATGCTGCCTGACCTGCTGTGCTTTTCCAGCAACACTCTCTTGACTCATATTCTATGTTGTCCAGTTGGCTGACCTTGTTACAAACACTACACTTGCACTGGTTTGTAAGAATGGATGGGTATATGAATAGGAAGGGTTTAGAGAGGTATGGTTGAAACTTTATTGCTGGAACAGCACAGCAGGTCAGGCAGCATCCAGGGAACAGGAGATTCGACGTTTCGGGCACAGGCCCTTCTTCAGGAATGAGCAGAGAGTGTTCAGCAGGAGAAGATAAAAGGTAGGGAGGAGGGACTTGGAGGAGGGGCGTTGGAAATGTGATAGGTGGAAAGAGGTCAAGGTGAGGGTGATAGGTCGGAGTAGGATGGAGGTGGAGAGGTCAAGAAGAAGACTGCAGGTCAGGAAGGCGGTGCCGGGCTGGAGGGATTCGGCTGAGACAAGGTGGGGGGAGGGGGGATGAAGAAACTGGTGAAGTCCAAGTTCATCCCCTGTGGTTGGAGGGTTCCCAGTCGGAAGATAAGACGCTCCTCCTCCGACCGTCGCGTTGTTGTGGTTTGGCGGTGGTGAGTCCAATGACCTGCATATCCTCGGTGGAGTGGGAGGGGGAGTTGAAATGCTGTGCTACAGGGTGGTTGGGTTGATTCGTCCGGGTGGCCCAGAGGTGCTCTCTGAATCGCTCCGCAAGTAGGCGGCCTGTCTCCCCAATATAGAGGAGGCCACACCGGCTGCAGCGGATGCAGTAGATGATGTGGGTGGAGGTGCAGGTGAATCTGTGGCGGATATGGAAGTTTCCTTTGGGGCCTTGGAGAGAAGTGAGGGGGGAGGTGTGGGCGCAAGTGTTGCACCTCCTGCGGTTGCAAGGGAAGGTGCCGGGAGTGGAGGTTGGGTCGGTGGGGGGTGTGGATCTGACAAGGGAGTCGCAGAGGGAGTGGTCTCTACGGAAAGCTGATAGGGGAGGGGAGGGAAATATATCCTTGGTGCTGGGGTCTGTTTGGAGGTGGCGGAAGTGACGGCGGATGATGCGCTGTATGGGCCAACTGCTGGCAAATGGGACTGGATTAATTTAGAATATCTGGTTGGCATGGGCAAGTTGGACTGAAGGGTCTGTTTCTATGCTGTATTTCTCTGTGACTCTAGTGCAGAGTAACAGATTGACTTCAAAAATGTCTCTGATTTGTCACTGCACAAGATACAGTTCATATCCACTGCTACAGAAAAAGTAACTGATTTTCTTCAAATGTAAACTCAGGTTTTTGTTACTACAGGAAACAGTTCAGTGGAGAATAACAGCACACCTTTCAGGATCGTTCTCTCTCTCTTTGTCTCTAACTTGCTTCCAGCTCCAACCTGCTCAGTTAGCTGAGAACAAATCAGCTTCACTTTTGAACAACTCCTCAGCTTGTGATTCACTGCAAATTGCCGGAATCCATGGCCACAAAAACAGAGTTCACGAGAGGTATTTAATTCCTTACTGTGAAATTATCCTGCTAAATCCTCGGTTTTAACAGTAATTCTAGTTCTCATTCCTTAGTTTTTAAAGATACAAAAATAAAAAAGACGTGGTTCTGACATTTGTAATAAAGTCCAACAAGCCAATTGCTTTCCTGATTGTGTAACTGCACACTCATTTTGTGTTTTTTGTTTGAATTTTCAGCTTTTAAAAAAATTTCCACATTACTTTTTTTTCTACCACTTCTCTACATTCCACCTGCAAGCTTGTTGCCCATTTATTGAACCTGTCAGTATCTCGGTATACTGCCTCCCGCTTACATTCCTGCTCTGCTCCTGTCCTGCTTTGTATGAACAGCAAATGTAGACACATTGCGTTCGGTTACTTCAGTGATTTGTAAACAGTTGAGGCCCAAGACCTGATCCTTGCAGCATTCCCATAGTCCCAGTGAGAGGTTGTGGTGTAGTGGGAATACCACTGCACTAACAATCCAGAGATTCAAACTAGCATTCTGAAAACATTTAATCCCACCAGGTCAGATTGTGAAATCCTGATACCGTAAGAAATCTAAGTGAGTAAAAACTAGTCTCATGGTAGCTATATAACATCATCAATCCATTCACAATCAAAGTCTAAAGACAGGAATGAAAGTTGATGGACCACCCATTATCGACCAAGAAACCCGAACTAACAATGGCAGAAACCATCCTGTCAATCTTGCAAAGTCATCCTTACTATCATCTGGAGGCTAGTGTCAACATCACAGACTAGTTAAGCAACAGCCTGACATAGTCATACAGACAATGTCCCAGACCCCTCCATCACCATCCCTGGATATGTCCTCTCCCCCTGGTAGGCAGACTCAACAGAGATGACAACACAATGATATACAGCCAGGAAGGAGTTGCCCTGGGAGTCCTCAACTTTGACTCTGGATCCCATGAAGTCTCATGGTTTCAGGTTAAACATGGGCAAGGAAACCTCCCGCTGATTACCATGTACCGTCTTCCCTCGGCTAATAAATTAGTGCTCCATCATGTTGAATGATACTTGGAAGGAGGAACTGATGGTGGCAACGGTGCACTCTGTGTGGGGAATTTCAGTGTCCACTACCAAAGGTGGGTTGGCAGCAGCACTACTGATGGAGCTGGTCAGGTCCTAAAGGTCATCACTGCTAGACTGGGTCTGCGGTAGGGGGTGAGGGAATAACAAGAGGGAAAAGGATTCTTAGCCTCATCCTTACCAATCTGTCAGCTGCAGATACGTCTGTCCATGACAGTATCACTAAGAGTGACCACCGCACAGTCCTCGTGGAGACAAAGTCCCACCTTCACACTGAGAATACCCTCCATCATGTTGTGTGACACTATCACTGCGCTAAATGGGACAGACTTCAAACAGATCTAGCAACTCAAGACTGGGCATCCATGAGGCCCTGGGGGCCACCAACAGCAGCACAATCTGTAGCCTCATGGCCTGGCATATCCCCCACTCAACCATTACCATCAAGCCACGGGGTCAACCCTGGTTCAATGGAGAGTGCAGGAGGGTCTGCCAGGAGCAGCACCAGGCACATCCGAAAATGAGGTGTCAACCTGGTGAAGCTACCAAACAGGACAACTTGCATGCCAAACAGTGTAGCAACAAGTGATAGACAAAGCTAAGCTACCTCACAACCAATGGATCAGATCTAAGCTCTGCAGTCCCACCACGTAGTCATGAATGGGGGTGGACAATTAAACATCTCATTAGAGGAGAAGGCTCCACAAATATTCCCATCCTCCATGAAGGAAGAGCCCAACACATCAGTGCAAAAGATATGGCTGAAGCATTCACAGCAATCTTCAGTCTGAAGTGCTGAGTAGATAATCCATCTGAGCCTCTTACAGTGGTCCCCAACATTACAAATACCAGTCTTCAGCCAATTCGATTCACTCCAAGTCATATCAAGAAACAGTTGGAGACTCTGGATACTGAAAGGGTATGGGCCCTGATGACATTCCTGCAATAGTACTGAAGATGCCTGTGCCAGAAATTGCAACTCCCCAACCAAGCTGTTCCAGTACAGTTACAACACTGAGGGACATTGTGGGTCAACCCATAGCACACAGACTGCAGCAGTTCACCACCACCTTCTCAAGGGGCAACTAGGGACAGGCAATAAATACTAGCCCAGGAAGTGAAGGAATAATTATAAAAATGATGGGAGTCTATCGCCAAAGAAGATTTCCTTGATTGGTAAAGAGATCTAGGGTAAAGGGAGAAGGCAGGAGAATGGGTTTGAGAAACATGTCAGCCATAAATAGATGAACCAAGTCTGATTCTGCTCCTGTATCTTATGGTCTAATAGAGGAGATACATGATGAATGGAGGATAGGAAAAGGAAGAAAGACAGGTGTGCATTCCCATGTAAAGGCATCACAATTTATAGCACAGAAGGAGACTGTTCAGCCGATCATGTCCTCACCAATTAACAAAAATTTGATGATTCTGGATCAGTGGTGCTGGAAGAGCACAGCAGTTCAGGCAGCATCCGAGGAGCTTCGAAATCAACGTTTCGGGCAAAAGCCCTTCATCAGGAATAAAGGCAGAGAGCCTGAAGCGTGGAGAGATAAGCTAGAGGAGGGTGGGGGTGGGGAGAGAGTAGCATAGAGTACAATAGGTGAGTGGGGGAGGAGATGAAGGTGATAGGTCAGGGAGGAGAGGGTGGAGTGGATAGGTGGAAAAGGAGCTGGGCAGGTCGGACAAGTCCGGACAAGTCAGGGGATCGTGTTGCTGGAGGTTAGAAACTAGGATGAGGTGGGGGAAGGGGAAATGAGGAAGCTGTTGAAGTCCACATTGATGCCCTGGGGTTGAAGTGTTCCGAGGCGGAAGATGAGGCGTTCTTCCTCCAGGCGTCTGGTGGTGAGGGAGCGGCGGTGGAGGAGGCCCAGCACCTCCATATCCTCGGCAGAGTGGGAGGGGGAGTTGAAATGTTGGGCCACAGGGCGGTTTGGTTGTTTGGTGCGGGTGTCCCGGAGATGTTCCCTAAAGCGCTCTGCTAGGAGGCGCCCAGTCTCCCCAATGTAGAGGAGACCGCATCGGGAGCAACGGATACAATAAATGATATGAGTGGATGTGCAGGTAAAACTTTGATGGATGTGGAAGGCTCCTTTAGGGCCTTGGATGGAGGTGAGGGAGGAGGTGTGGGCACAGGTTTTACAGTTCCTGCGGTGGCAGGGGAAAGTGCCAGGATGGGAGGGTGGGTCGTAGGGGGGCGTGGACCTGACCAGGTAGTCACGGAGGGAACGGTCTTTGCAGAAGGTGGAGAGGGGTGGGGAGGGAAATATATCCCTGGTGGTGGGGTCTGTTTGGAGGTGGCGGAAATGTCGGCAGATGATTTGGTTTATAGGGTTGGTAGGGTAGAAGGTGAGCACCAGGGGCGTTGCGGTTGGAGGGGTTGGGTCTGAGGGCGGAGTGCGGGATGTGGACGAGATGCGTTGGAGGGCATCTTTAACCACGTGGGAAGGGAAATTGCGGTCTCTAAAGAAGGAGGCCATCTGGTGTGTACTATGGTGGAACTGGTCCTCCTGGGAGCAGATACGGCGGAGGCGGAGGAATTGGGAATACGGGATGGCATTTTTGCAAGAGGTAGAGTGGGAAGAGGTGTAATCCAGGTAGCTGTGGGAGTCGGTGGGTTTGTAGAAAATGTCAGTGTCAAGTCGGTCGTCACTGATGGAGATGGAGAGGTCCAGGAAGGGGAGGGAGGTGTCAGAGATGGTCCGGGTAAATTTAAGGTCAGGGTAGAATGTGTTGGTGAAGTTGATGAATTGCTCAACCTCCTCGCGGGAGCACGAGGTGGCGCCAATGCAGTCATCAATGTAGCGGAGGAAGAGGTGGGGAGTGGTGCCGGTGTAATTACGGAAGATCAACTGCTCTACGTAGCCAACAAAGAGACAGGCATAGCTGGGGCCCATACGTGTGCCCATGGCTACCCCTTTGGTCTGGAGGAAGTGGGAGGATTCAAAGGAGAATACTCAGCTTCTTTTCCAGCTCTTGGCCATAGCCCAGGAGGCAATGACAATGTGGGTGAGTTTCTCAATAATGCTGAAATGTTTTGAGAGTTTCTGACTTAAGCATCAGGCAGTGAATTCCAGACCCTCACCACCTTCTGACTGACACAATTCTCCTCAACCCTCCATAGATTCAGAGAGTCATCCAGCATGGAAACACATCTTTCGGTCTAACCAGTCCATGCCGAACATAATCCCAAACTAAACCAGTCCCACCTGCCTGCTCCGGCCCATATCCCTCCAAACTTTTTCCATTCATGTCTCCAGCCAAATGTCTTTTAAACATTGTAACTGTACCTGCAACCACCACTTCCTCAGGAAGGTCATTTCATTCGTGAACCACCCTCTGTGTAAAGAAATTGCCTCTTATGTCTTTTTAAAATCTCTCTCCTCTCACCTTAAAAATGTGCCCTCTTGTCTTGAAATTCCCCATCTTAGGGAAACTTAGCTTCATACCTCTTACCTCCAATCAATCCCTCTATGACTAGAAAAAGTGGCTTCCTATTCATCCTCTCTCTGACCCTCACAATCTGGTCATAGAGTTAGGGGGGTTTACAGCACAGTGAAAGGCTCTTTGGCCCATCAAGTCTGTGCTATTCAAACACAAAACCAAAACCCCCAACCTATTCTAATCCCATTCACCAGCACGATCCATGGCCTTGAATGGCTTGGCATCATAAGTAAACTCTAAATCCTGAGAGTCAGAGTCATACAACACGGAAACAGACCCTTCAGTCCAACTCGTCCCTGCTGACCTGGTTTCCCAAACTAAACTAATTCCATTTGCCTGTGTTTGGCTCATATCCCTCTAAACCTTTCCTATTCATGTAGCTGTTAAAATATCTTTTAAATGTTGTCATTGCACCAGCCTCCACCACATCCTCTGGCAGCTCATTCCACACACACACACTACTCTCTGCGTGAAAACATTGCTCCTCAGGTTCCTTTGAAATCTTCCTGCTCTCACCTATGTCCTTTAGTTCTGGATTCCCTTACCCTGGGAAAAAGACCATTGCTAGTCACCTTATCTACGTTCCTCATGATTTTCTGAACCTCTGTAAGGTCCCCATCAATCTCCTACACTCCAGGAAAAAAACTCCCAGCCTATCCAGCCTCTCCTAATGTCTCAAACACTCCAGTTCTGGTAACATCTGTGTAAATCCTTTCTGCATCCTCTCCAATTTAATAATATCCTCCATCACTGACCCTCCGACAGTGCCCACTCCCTTAGCACTGACCCTCCAACAGAGTGGCACTCCCTCAGTACTCACCCTCCAACAATGCCCACTCTCTCAATACTGACCCTCCAACAGTGTGGCACTCCCTCAGTACTCACCCTCCAACAATGCCCACTCCCTCAATACTGACCCTCCAACAGTGTGGCACTCCAACAGTACTCACCCTCCAACAGTGCAGCACTTCCTCAGTACTCACCCTCCGACAATGCGGCACTCCCTCAGTACTTAGCCTCTGACAGTGCCCACTCCCTCAGCACTGACCCTCCGACAATGCGGCATCCTTCAGCACTGACCCTCCGACAGTGCCCACTCCCTCAGCACTGACCCTCCGACAATGCGGCGCTCCCTCAGCATTGTTGCAGGGGATACAGAATCTGACCAGTAAGGTCAGCAATAAATTAAAATGTTAACCATTCCTCACGGCCTCTCATCTTCTTTGCCCCATCTATGCCAAGCTATGGTCACCTACTTTCTCCCTGACCCTGCATTAACCCATATGCCAATTTATGGCCTGTACCAATTTCATGACCCCTCATATCTCATCGTGCTTTATAATCCCTATGTCAACTCAGCATTAAGTCCCAGCCCCACATTGTTCACATCACACAGACCTCTCTTCAATGTCTGAGCAGCTAAAGCTTGCAAGGGAGATGACCCTTATGGATTCAGAGGAGAAAAATAAATGTAGGTTCAGTATTTGGGCACCAGATGAAGTTCCCATACCTCAGTATCTTTTGCAAATCCTTAAAAGTTAAACCATGTCCTCTTGTCAAAAACAGGGAACAGGTTCAGTTTCTGTCTGAGCTGCAGTTTGCCTGGCAAGTCTCCTATCAGTCCTTGATTGTCATAATTCGAGTTCATCAACAATAATGTGTAGACTGACAGCACCACATTCTAACTTCTGTTCTCCAAACCATTGTCCAATCAGGGTACTTTTTTCAATTGCCCTTTTTAAATACCATCTCTGCAAGCTTGTATTGTCTCTTATGTTTGCTTTGGGACTAAAAGGGGATTTTGTTTTATTCTGGATTATTGACTTTTTGCTCACCAAAGTTCCAATTGTTTTTGGAAAATGAGGTTGTTTTATTGTTAACAAATTATTTTTGAGTTCATTAAAGGAACTTGGTGAAAGTCTCTTCAGTTTGAACAGCATTCAAACGAGAAAGAATTGGTAATTTCACTGATCGAATCAAAATATATATATATCCATACTCTGACCCCGAGAGAAGTGAGGCTAGATCACAAACTCTTTCCTCCTGTTGCTGTCAAAACCAGAATACTGCCGACCAATCCACCCAATAAAATACACAGAACAGAATATATTCAATAAATATTTTGGTGTTTGAGAATATTCCAGTGTTTGGGAATGTTTTATGTGTATCCCGGTGGATAACGGTGCAGTAACCTGCAGTATTCTCCCCAGAGTGTAACTCCAACCCTCATTGATTACCCAGGGAGCTGCGTGTCCAAGGACTGCCAGGGCTTGTCCTCATGACCTCCTGTCAATACACCTCTGCCCATTGGCTGGATCCAGAGGAACATAGGGAGTAGCAGCAGGAATAGGTTCCTTGAGGCGGCTTCCCCCATTCAGTGTTCTCGATTGATGAGCTTTATAATAGCTTCCAATCCCTGAACTCTGTGCACATCCCACATCATTCCCATATCTCTGCACTTCATTAAACATGGTAAATAGGAGCAACGACAGACTATTCAAGCCTGCTCCACCATTCAATATGAACATGGATCATCATCGAACTCAGTCCCCTTTCTCCCCATACCCTGTGATCCCTTTAGTCCAAAGAACTATTTCTGACTAGTTCTAGAAAACATGCAACCGCTTTTTGTGGCAGAGAATTCCATGAACTTCCCACTCTCTGAGTAAAAACATTTCTCCTCATCTCAGTACAAACATGGAAACAAGGGTTATGGGGATAAGGCAGGAACAGGATACTGATTGAGGATGATCAGCCATGATCATATTGAATGGTGGTGCTGGCTCAAAGGGCTGAATGGCCTACTCCTGCACCTATTGTCTATTGTAAATGGCCTCCCCCGTATCCTCAGAGCATGAACCCTGCTTCTGGACTCCTCCATCATCAGGAATGTCTCGTCTTGTTGGAATTTTGCGTGAGATTTCATGCCCCAATTCCTCTAAACTCCAGTGAATTGAATCCAGCTCCTTGTCAGATGTCAGTGCCACAATCCGAGGAATCAGTCTGGCTCCTCCCCTCATCACCTTGGAAATATCCAGAGAAGCAATCTTACTCCTGTTGTATTCATCAAGGGGAGAAAACAGTTTTCCACTTTCACAAAACGGTCTGCTTTTTCTCCTAATGTTAAAATGGTTTGAATGTTGCTGTTGGTGTGTGAGAGAGCTATGGGAACTCTGAGTAAATGTGAATCATGCTCAGTACCTTCCCCCGCATTGTCCTGTTAGGAGAGCTCTCGTCCTGTCATCAACAGCTGCCCAGCAGCTCTGACGTTCCTCTTTCGCCCAGTACTGCTATCGGGAATTTTATTTCAATCACACAGAGATTTGCTTTCCATGAACCCAAGCTACCTTGCCCTCAGTCCAGGTGTGACGTTAGCTCCTCACACATTTACATCAGCTCCAGCTCCTCAGTCAGTGAAACATAGGAAAACCAGCCCCTCAATATTCACAGGCATATTCCCCACTCCTCTGGGAATGTTCAGGGGTGTTTCAGAGAGCTAGTGTATGCCTGACTTACAGATGCTGTGTATACGGAAGGAATACAAATCAGGTCAGCATCAATCTCAATATCAGCTGGCCATGAATTTTTTAATATATTTCCAGATCCAGAGACGAACAGAAAAATCTTTCGGTGTGATTGCAGTGCTCACTATGAAATCAGGATTAATTAGTCCATCAGAATTCCTTTGGGATAACCTGCCGGAGGAGCAGGGAGAGAGAGGAAATGACGCTGATTGGTGTACGTCAGTGACCCATCAGTCCTTTACTTCATGATGCGTGTGATCTTAGTTCCATCCTCATCCTCCTCTCTCTCCAGAATTCCCTGCTCCCATTACTTCCTCATTGCTGCTGTTGTGGAATATTCCAGAGTGTTTCCCAACAGCAGCTTTTCTGTTCTTCTCCATTCGGGTGGGCAGTATCGATCATCGGAGACCCCCAGTATTGATCACTGACAATGTTTATGCCATGGTAAAAAAAATCATTAAACCGGTCATTATCCCATTGTTGTTTGTGGAAACTTACAGTGGACTAAAGACCAAGTCCACATCAGAACCCATTTGCCTTTCTCCCAAACTCTGGAACACACAGCCATTTCTCTTGCTCCACAAATGAAATTAGGAACAGGAGAAGGCCATTCAGCCCCTCAAGCCCACTCCATCATTCAATAGGACCCCGTGGGAAGTACACAGAGCATTACAAATGAAAAGAGAAGGTGCTGGAGGCACTCAGCAGGGCTGGCAGCTTCTGTGGAGAGAAAAACAGTTAATGTCTTGAGTCCAGTGATTGTCTGTCAAAATATTGAATAAAAATAAAAGGATGACAGGTTAGAAAAAACATAAAGGAGAGATTTAAATGACAAGCTGAGAATTTGATTAGACAACACAGAGTATTGTAACACAGAAACCTAGAAGAGTAGGCCATTCAGCCCCTCGAGCCTATTCCAATATTCAATATGATCATGGCTGACCATTGAGCCCAATCCCCTGTTCCCACAACCCGGTAAAACAGCTCTTATCGCCATCAGAAAAGAAATAGCAATCAGTTATGAGATGGATGCTGGAACTAAGAGGCGATTGGTGTCAGCAACAATTATTACTGCCTGTGGCTAGTTCCTCAGAAACCCATGGGCAATTTTCCAGCCAATCAGCAAGCTGCTTCTCAGCCTCATTGTGACTTTCTCTGAACCCTATTGGCAAACACACCAATGGAGGCCCTGGCTGTAAAATTGCAGCCAATTGGAGGAGGGTCAGGAATGAAGGTAAAAGCTGTCCAGACCATGAGGGAGGAGGAGGTCATCCTGAACAAAAGGCCCTCCTTTACAATTGGGTCCCTGCTTATCACCTGCTGGTAACACCCAACCCATTGGCCTTTGCACCCTCTCTTCTGGCCTTTGCACCCTCCCCTGACCTTCTTACCCTCCCCACAACATTTTCCCCCTCTCCCCAATCTTTCTATTTCCACTGTCATGAGGCAGAGGCACTAGGAGTGATCTAGTAGATCCCTGCGGTCCGTATTAACTTCCTCCCTAGTTCCTTACTGACTGGAGGTATGACTTTGATATATGTCCTCTCACTCTCATTAGCACCAGTTACGACAACAACCCCTGGCTCCCCATTCCTGAGAATATTTCACATCCTCCCTGTGATCAAACAGGTTTAGACTCTTTTCACTGGAAAAGAGAAGGTTGAGGGGTGATGTCATAGAAGTCTTTCAGATCAAGATTTAAGATTTGACATCACTGGCCTTGGAGTTGATATTTCTAATGATGGGGAGACCCAGAACGAGGAAACAATAAATAGGAGCTAATCACAAATAAACCCACTAATCAATCCAATCAGGAAGTTGGGAGGAAGTTCTTTAACCAGGGAGTGATAGTGATGCAGAACTCGCAGTGTTGATGGGTTTATCGGGTGGTACCTCCTCATCACAATGGGTTGATCCATCGCTCTCCAACTGATGCTCCTGTGAGAAATAGCAGCATTCCACTTCATCCAGATCATCACCTTGCTGAAAGACTTTACAAACATCCTGTCTAGATTGTGAATCTGCAGAGTGTAAAATTTCTACAGCAGCAAAACTAAGGCAGTCAGACTGACTTTATTAAAGGTAACATTGAGAGAGACCAGCTTGATACTATGGATTTAGGCTGAAGGTTCTGTGATGCCCCCTCAGCTCTGAGAACAGGTGAGATCACTTGGACAAAAAGGCATTAACCAACTACAGTTCAGACAGGGGGTAAAGGCCAGCCTTCTCATATTAGTCTCAGTCAATGATGCCAACCTCCCCACTGCTGGGAACCATCTCCGAAATCATCACTGTCTAAGGAAAAGAACAGCCCCTTGATAGACTCTGAAACATATCATTGTCCTCAGAGAAGGGTTGTGTACAGCCAATCCCATTAGATTGAAATACTGTTTGAAACTTACTTCAAAATGCAACCATGCTCCTTTTTCCCTCAAATGAAAGATGAAACATAACTGACAGAGAAATAGAATGCAGCACTGATCAGGGTGAAATGGAGATAATTCTCTTACTGCCCATAGTCAGTGAGGTTTGTAAGAGCTGTGTCTTTTCATATCCTCACAAATTAAATAATTCCAGCCTTTTGTTAATTTAACACAAAGGAGCTTCATTATTTTTACATGCTAACCCTGAATTTAAAACTCACACAATGAGTGTGATGATTAAACGATTTCTCACACACTCATTCCCACACATGCACTTACACATACAAACAGTGGTTCCAGGTAAAGCCTGTAACTTTTATAATATTATGATTCACTGTTTCTGGTTTTATAATTGTCAGTTTGCCATGAGGTAGGTCGAATTGCTGGAATGAAGCTTCAAAGTGAAGCAAGGGTCTTATGGAGCGAAATCTTTGCAGCAGGTTGTGAAGGCTGTTGTAGTCAAATTTCCAGGAAGTTGGCTCTCAGGTGAAATTGAAATTGAAGCAGACTGGGATCCGGGGGTGGGGACTGCCCCCGGTTCAGACATTTCCCCATCCTCTGACCCTACCAGCGGGTTGTCGCTGTAAACTACTTTAGCTGCTTGGTTGTTTGCAGCTGAAACATGGTCTGGTTTTCTGACCTCTGACCTGTCCGTTCAGTAGTTTTCTGCTAGAACTCTCTCCAGGCTCAACACACTGCCTCATCAAGTGATGTCTACAAGTTCAAAGGGCTTTCTTCCAAAGAAACGAGCAGTGTATATGCTGTCATGTTAATGATCACAGGCCAAGAATCATTTGTACATCACCGATTGATTCACTCTGGGGGTTAGTTTATTTAAAACTATAAAATACTTTCTCAGTTATGAAGAAAACATCACCACAGATTAAATGCTTCCTGTGCTGGGGCTGCTTGTGGACCCTCAGTACAGAGACAAAGACATAACATTGTATACACATGGACTCGTCCTTAAAGGTGAACTCTCTTAAAAGCAATATATACATGAAACACATATTGATTCCACAAACTAGAATTCTGTTAAACACCTTTGAGACTAATCCAGTCTGGTTTAGATGTCCCTAATCGGCAGAAGATGATGGAAAGTCAGCAGGGTCTATGGTCTTCCAACTGCTGCTAACATTCCCTTTGGCCAAGAATGAAACAGAGAGATAGCGATGCTGCTAGTCATTCCGTGTTGGTTCATCCTGAAACAAAGTCACCTGGGAATTCCTGGATATTTGGGATTGCCCTTTTAAAATTAGATACTTGCTTCACACTTAGGATAGCCTGTCACTCGGAAGCCAGAGGTGATATGGCTCACCGCAGCCATTTTGTGTCCAGTTTTAAGAGTATTAGTTGAAAGTTCACTATGTGATGTTTCTGTGTGGGGTGTGACAGGGGAGATGGAATATACAGGAGGATGTTGGTGTAGACTGAGGAAGGCGGCTTGGCCTGTTTCTGACCTGTAGTCTCGATGTGACTCTATGTCTTTCCTTTTAGTCTCATCCTTGAGTTTATTACCAGCAGGAAGCAAAGCAACTCATGATACAACACCAAATGGTGAGCAGCACGTACCTCAGGTAATCTCCTGATGGTTTCTGCCTGCTTGTATTCTACATCCTCAGCAAAAAGGAGAAAGTGAGGACTGCAGATGCTGGAGGTCATAGTGGTGCTGGAAAAGCACAGCAGGTCAGGCAGCATCCGGGGAGCAGGAGAGTCGATGTCTCAGGCATAAGGTGATCGGTAAAGATGATGGTCAGGTCAAGAGGGCAGTGCCGAGTCAGAGGCTTGGGACTGGGATAAAGTGGGGGGGGGGGAATGAGGAAACGGGTGATATCCACATTGATCCCATGTGGTTGCAGGGTCCCAAGGCGGAAGATGAGGCATTCTTTCTCCAGGTGTCGGATGGTTAGGGATTGGTGACGGAGGAGGCCCAGGGTCTTTTCTATGTCAGGGAGACAGGACGCCAAATAGCAGATCATTTCAGGGAACATCTCTGGGACACCCGCACCACCAACCCCACCGTCCCATGGCTGAACCCTTCAACTCCCCCCTCCCACTCCACCAAGGACATGTAGGTCCTGGGCCTCTGCTCCACCCTCCTCTCTGACCTATCACTTTCATCCACATATTGCACTCTCAGCCAGCTTCCCCCCAGCCCCACCCCTCCCCCATTTATCTCTCAGACCTCCTGCCCACTAGCCTCTTTCCTAATGAAGGACTTATGTCCAAAATGTTGATTCTCCTGCTCCTTGGATGCTGTCTGACTTGCTGTGCTTTTCCAGCGCCACACTCTCAAGCCTCAGCAAAAACTCAATCTCCCACTGCCATGAGTGGGGCGGCTCTGAACGTATCATTGGCCAATGAAGAGACCTTTATGGCCTTCCTACACTTTAGTTCAATCCTTTGTCATCGATCCATTCATATCTTCAAAGAGCTTGATCTTTCACCATTGAGCAAATGCTTTTCAATTCAAAAATCAACTAATTCTTAAAGCTCTTTGTATTGTTAATACAATAAAAGGTGTATGATTGACCTATATTATTATCATTTTTAGATCTCAGAGTAGTGGCATATGGGCGTTCGTTATTTTGTGATGGGCTATTATTTTTTAAAATAAGGGCAGAGAGCCCTTACATAACAGTGATATGTTCGAGCATTACTCAGGAAGTAACTGACTCAAGGCCCCTGTGGTATTGGTGAAAAATTCATTATGCAGGTTCGTGACAGGGAGGTAAACATCAATGACCTTTGGCTTGTTCTCAGCTCTGAATACTCAAGAATTGATTTTAGTTGAGAAAAACCAGAAGATGTTTTTAGGGAGTGTAAGTCATTCAGAGAAGGGGGAGATAGTGTTGGAGAAGTTTTGCTCTGCATCTAAATCCATACTGTTCCCTGAAGAATGTAGTTGTGCACATTGTAGAGGAAGGTTAATTTTCCATTTAAAAAGGTAAAGGAAGTTTTACTCTGTGCAATCCTTGTCCTGGGAGTGTTTGATGGGGACCTTGTTGAATGAGTTTAACTTTCAGTTCTAAAGAGTAAAAGGATCTTTACTCTGTATCTGACCCTGTCCTTAGGTGGAGAAGTAGTTTGTTGAAAATGGTTCCTATTATAAAAGTGCTGCAGTAACAGAGTGATATTTATTTACATCTTTGAAGGCAGCAACCTGTGTTGAGAAAGCTGTTAAAAACGTGATCCATTAATAATTGAGGAATATAATGTGAAGGTGTGGAAATTGATTTTGGGCTCTGCACTCCAAGAAGGAAGTCAGATGTTTTGAGATGTAGCTGAGGAGATTCACTGGATGTCAGGGGTGGGGGGAGAGTGAGATCAGTTCCTGTGAGGGGGGAGAGTGAGTTCAGTTCCGGTGGGGGGGGGGGGAGAGTGAGATCAGTTCCTGTGAGGGGGGAGAGTGAGTTCAGTTCCTGTGTGGGGGGAGAGTGAGTTCAGTTGCTGTGGGGGGGGAGAGTGAGATCAGTTCCTGTGAGGGGGGAGAGTGAGATCAGTTCCTGTGAGGGGGGAGAGTGAGTTCAGTTGCTGTGAGGGGGGAGAGTGAGATCAGTTCCTGTGAGGGGGGAGAGTGAGTTCAGTTCCTGTGAGGGGGGAGAGTGAGTTCAGTTCCTGTGGGGGGGGAGAGTGAGATCAGTTCCTGTGAGGGGGGAGAGTGAGTTCAGTTCCTGTGAGGGGGGAGAGTGAGTTCAGTTCCTGTGGGGGGGGAGAGTGAGATCAGTTCCTGTGAGGGGGGAGAGTGAGTTCAGTTCCTGTGAGGGGGGAGAGTGAGTTCAGTTCCTGTGGGGGGGGAGAGTGAGATCAGTTCCTGTGTGGGGGGAGAGTGAGTTCAGTTCCTGTGTGGGGGGAGAGTGAGTTCAGTTCCTGTGAGGGGGGAGAGTGAGTTCAGTTCCTGTGGAGGGGGGGGAGAGTGAGTTCAGTTCCTGTGAGGGGGGAGAGAGAGTTCAGTTCCTGTGGGGGGGGAGAGTGAGATCAGTTCCTGTGAGGGGGGAGAGTGAGTTCAGTTCCTGTGAGGGGGGAGAGTGAGTTCAGTTCCTGTGGGGGGGGAGAGTGAGATCAGTTCCTGTGTGGGGGGAGAGTGAGATCAGTTCCTGTGAGGGGGGAGAGTGAGATCAGTTCCTGTGTGGGGGGAGAGTGAGATCAGTTCCTGTGAGGGGGGAGAGTGAGATCAGTTCCTGTGGGGGGGGAGAGTGAGATCAGTTCCTGTGTGGGGGGAGAGTGAGATCAGTTCCTGTGTGGGGGGAGAGTGAGTTCAGTTGCTGTGGGGGGGGAGAGTGAGATCAGTTCCTGTGAGGGGGGAGAGTGAGTTCAGTTCCTGTGAGGGGGGAGAGTGAGTTCAGTTCCTGTGGGGGGGGAGAGTGAGATCAGTTCCTGTGTGGGGGGAGAGTGAGTTCAGTTCCTGTGGAGAGTCAGGAGAAGCCAGGTGGGATTTAAATGATTAAACAAGTTTGAAATGTGAGTGTTTGGAAGTGGAGAAATGTTTCCACCTGCAGAGGCATGTGTAAACAAAGCAGAGAGGAGCCATTTGTGTCTTGGGTCTTTCTCACCCTCCATCCCTCTCCGATTCCTCTCTCCCCACCACCCCGCCATTCTCCCCCTTGTCCATCATTCTTTCTTCATTTTCTGATTCTTTTCTCAACTTGCGGAATGTTTCAGAGAACACCTCTGGGACACCCGGACCAACCAACCCAACCACCCTGTGGCTCAACACTTCAACTCCCCCTCCCACTCCACCAAGGACATGCAGGTCCTTGGCCTCCTCCATTGCCAGACCCTGGCCACACGACGCCTGGAGGAAGAGCGCCTCATCTTCCGCCTAAGAACCCTCCAACCACATGGGATGAATGTAGATTTCTCCAGCTTCCTCATTTCCCCTCCCCCATCAGCACCGCCCTCTTGACGTACAATCTTCTTCCCGACCTCTCTGCCCCCAACCCCTCTCCGGACTATCACCCTCACCCTCACCTCCTTCCACCTATCGTATTCCCAGCGCCCCTCCCCCAAATTCTCTCCCCCCTACCTTTTATCTCAGCCCGCTTGGCACACCAGCCTCATTCCTGAAGAAGGGCTTATGCCCGAAACGTCAATTCTCCTGCTCCTTGTTCCTGCTGTAGTTTGGAAAAGGGAGGGGGGATTGTGGGAGATGGATTAGATTTGAAATGGAAATGTGAGATTTGAAACACAAACAGATCCTCCATGATCTGGTTGAAAGGCGGAACAGGCTTGAGGGGCCAAATGGCCAACTCTTGTTCTTCAACCTGAAGTGTTCACTCTGTGTCTCTCTCCAAGCTACAGGGTATTAGCTGTCCTTCCTGTTTGCATTTCAGATCTGGTGACTCTATGCCCTAATGGTATTA
This sequence comes from Chiloscyllium plagiosum, assembly GCF_037043375.1. Classification (NCBI taxonomy): domain Eukaryota; kingdom Metazoa; phylum Chordata; class Chondrichthyes; order Orectolobiformes; family Hemiscylliidae; genus Chiloscyllium; species Chiloscyllium plagiosum. Next base: position 2,290,178 of record NW_028270169.1, read on the forward strand.
TAACTAGCCTGTTAATCCCGACATCCCAGTAATATCCTGGGGACCGGGGTTCAAGACCCACCGTGGCAAATGATGGATATTTATTTCAATAAATATCTGGAATTAAGAATCTAATGATGACCACAAATCTATTGTTGATTTCCTTCAGTTGTCCTCACCTTGTCTGATTCCAGACCCACAGCAATGTGGGAGACTCTTAACTGCCCTCTGGGCAATTAGGGTTGGGTAAGAAATACTGCCTGGGCAGTGATGTCCATATCCTATGCATTAATTCAATTCCAGGAGACACAATATCTGGATTTTATTCTGAGCAATCTGAGGTTTTTCTCCTTAAAAGCAGGTGAAGCTCATAGAGATTTGCGAGGGATGTTCAAAATCATTATTTTTCAATAAAAAAAGATAAAAAAGATGAAACTGTTTCCTGTGGCAGGGGAGTCAATATTTGGCTGAATGCCGTAATCCTGTGACATCTCCCTCTGCTGTAAGTGCTTTTGTGTGTAGTCAGGGGCATTGATTAAACACATATCACGGTAAACTTGGCATCAGGAATGGTGCAGTTTAAACAATGTGGATATTCAGAAGTCTGGATGAATGGTATAAGCCATCCCACAGTATTGTGAAAGGAGATGTGAAAGAGACCTGGAATTATATCAATTTTCTGTGGCTAGACCATGAAATAACAATAGAATTAATGAACAAACATGAATATATAAGAGTTGCAACTCTGCTATCAATGCTCCAAACTGTCTTTCAGCTTTGGTCCCACTGAGGAGCAGAAAAGACAGAGAGAAAAGATTCTGAAGCTTTGAAGATGTATTTTGAATCCCATATGAATGTATTTGTTCAACATCAGAGCTTGGAGAAGAGGAAGACTTGAACAATACACAATCACACTGATCCTTTGAGCTTTATTACGTGAATTTGGACAACTGGAAGATAATCTAATCAGAAATAGGGCTGGCTAAGGTGTAATAGATCCTTCCATGAAAGTATGTCTGCTGAGAGAGGAGTCAAGATTAGTGCTGGAAAAGCTTGGCAGGTCGGGCAGCATCTGAGGAGCAGGAAAATCGAAGTTTCTGCAGTATCCAACTTCGCCCTGCTGAGAGAGGAGAAATGTATTCTCAAGCAGTGTCAACATGTACAGAAGCTCAGAAGTTGTCATCATCAGCTAAAGGATATTCAAGGAGAAGATATGAGGCTTTGCATTACGTCGAGAGACTTTCCAAGGCTGAATGAAAACATTAGATTGTGAAGAAGAGAAAAAACATTTGCAGCAAAGGCCACAGAAAAAGCAAGGGCAAAGAACAGGATGTAAATCCTGTGGAGATCATCACACAAAAGAAACAGGGAAAGCAGGGCTCCATCTGCAAGGAACAGCTGAAGCTGAGAGCCCAATGCAGTGGGGTTGCAAAGACAGAAACATAGCACAGTATAGGCCCTTGGGCCCTTGATGTTGGGCCAATCTTTTCTCCTACTCAAAGATCAAATTAACCGAAAATACCCTACATCTGGAGTTTCAGGTGGTGAACATTTTAAAAAATCACTCAGAAGTAGAGATTTGTATAAATCCAAAGGATCTGAATAAAGCCTTAAATAGATCTCACTATTCATGCCACCGTTGAAGAAGTTTTACCACAAGTTGCCAAGGCAAAGGTTTGGGTTCGGATGTTCAATGAAAACTGCAGTTTTCTAACTACATTTTGGACAGCATTTGGGAGATACCGATGGTTCTGCGCATGTTGATATTTCCACTGCTCCAGAAGAGTATCGCTGTGGAAACCATGAGCCAGTCATTGATCTTCCTGGAGTGAAAACTGTTGTGATAATCTGCAAGTCCATCGATGTGGAGACACAATGGAAGAAACCATTACAGATCGTGATCAGAATCATGGGGTAGAGGGGGAGAGATGCCAGGAGTGGGTGCATGGGAGTGGGTTCAGGAGGCACAGTGGGGGGATGGGGAATGCATGCGCACTGAGCTGGGGGTAGGGTGTGTGTGGGTAGGAAGGGGCTATGTTGTGGGGGAGAGGTGTGGGGGTAAGAGGGAGCTAATGTATGGAGGGAAGGATATGGAGGTACAGGGTTAATCTTAGGAGGGAGGGGTGTGGGGCAAGTAGGGGTTGTGCTGTTGAGGGGTAAGGGAGGTGTGCTATGGGGAGGGGTGTGCAGGGGTAAGGGGGCTAATCTATGGAGGGAGGGATGTGGGGGTAAGTAGATGTTGTGCTGTTGGGGGGTAAGGGGTGGTGTGCTGTGGGGGAGGGGTGTGGAGGTGTAAGGGGGGGGACTGTGCTCTGGGCCTTTCAATATGATCATGGTGGATCTGTTTATTTTTCAACTCCCATATTCCCATCCAATTCCAATAATCCTCAATTTCCCTTCCCAACAGGAATCTGTCTAACACCTCCTTAAAAATCTTCACTGACCCCCCCCCCCAACAATGAGGCAGTGTGTTCCAAAGTCCCCCACCCTCTGAGATGAACACATTCCCCCCACCCTGCCCTAAAAGGATGACCCTTCATATTAAGCCAGTGCTCCCCCCCCCTTCCCTCCTCTGTTCAGGACTGACCCACATGGGGAAACAACCTTCCCATAATCCCCTTGGTGAGACTTTTCCGGATCTAATCCATCTCCCACAATCCCTCCCACCCCACCTTTCCAAACTGCAGCAGGAACGAGCCCACTCTTTCCAACCTTTCCCCAAAAAACAACACGTTCATTCCAGGGATAAATCCAGGAAACCTCCTCTGGACCAGCTCCCACACAATTACACCCTTCCTTCAATAGAGACCGAAACCGCACGCAGTGTTCGAGATGTGGCCTCACCAATTCCCTGTGGAGCTGCAGCAAGGAATCCTTACCTTTATATTCAATTCCTCACGTACTAAAGGGTAGCATCCCATTGGCCTTCCTCATTACGTGCTGTACCTGGATACTATCTGTTGTCACTTCAACTCTAGAACTTCCAGATCCCTTGTGGAGTAGTTGTAAAGAGCATGTGTTCCTTGACAGGGGTTGTTAATCTGATCCAATCAGGGAGCCCTGGCTGACAGATACAAACAGGAGTGTTAAGGAGGGGGGACTGATCTCTTAACTGTCTGGACCACACATTCAGTGTATTCATTCCTGGCTGTTGGTGTTCCCTACTGAGGGGAGAGTTTCCTTTGTGTCTCTCTCCTTTGTTGTGATTGTTTTTTCTGGGTTTTCTTTCTGTAAAAAAAAGCAAAGAGGAGTGTCAGACACCCAGCTCACTCTGAGAGAGCTGGATCAGTGTCAAGGACTCTCTGTGTGTAAGTAAAAGGGGACTTGGTGATGGGATACTGGCCTTTGTGGAATTATTTCACCTTTTATCCTTATCATAACTTAGTTTCTCCACACTAACTAAAGGTCCTCAGCACTGACACATTCAAAATCATGGTCTATAATTAAACCCACCCTCTCTTTTTTTCCAATGATTTGTTGAAAAAAGACATTAAGGGTCTCTTTTGTGTTAGTCATGAATCTAATCCTATATTTGCTCTCATTGCCTCTTACTGCCCTTTTTAGAATTATCCCTACATTCAGCTTTGTTCTGTGTTGTTTCAGAAACCTTTCAGTTGACTCATTTCAGACTTTACAACAAACAAACTTGCAGAACAGTGCACAATGGAAGAGACCCCGTGAAATTCAAACGTCAAGAAAAATCTGTAGCTTTAGTTTATGGATTGAGAATGAACATCAAAGTGAATAGTCGTCAGGAATACATTACATGAAATAACAGCGCAGATTGAAGTGGGTGATGTTCCACTGAAGTAAGTTGATAAGTTTGTCTAGTTAGGTCAATAGAAGATGGCAGATGTGACACAAACACGAGAAGGAGGTTCGAGAGAGCCCAAAGTGTACAGGTGTCTCTTTCTGCTCTGAATAATCATAAATACAGATATCCTCTCTGGCTGGAGCAACTTGAGCTCCAGGTTTTGCTGGGGGCACAATGGAGCACGCATGAGGTGTGAGGTTTGTGGATAGTGTGTTTCAGATCATGGTCACCCAACGTGCAGGCAGAGAAGGAATGGCTGACTGTTAGACAGAATAAAATGGACCGGGCAGTACTGAGGGAATTCCTCAAGTGCATCTTGCCTGCGAACTGTTCATCAGCTGGGAAATGATGGCAGTGATAGTTTCTCTGTAGAGGCCAGCCAGATCCAAGGTCATGGCACTGTGGGTGATCCAGCTGTTCATGAGACTGGTGGGGGAGAAGAGAGGAATGAGCATGAAAAGGAAATAGAGGCAGGGGATTTGTTGGTAAGGAGTGTCGACAAGCAGCTTTGTTGCTGCAGACCTGAATCCACAATGGCATTTTGCCTCCTGGTGCCTGGGTCACAGATATCATGGAATGTCTGCAGGGGTCTCTGAAAGGGGAGAGTGGATAGCCAGAGATTAAGATTCTTGTTGGGGCCAATGACATAAAGAGTAAAAAAAATTGGGTCCTTTAGCGAGTTGAGTAGGTAATTGAAAAGCAGGACTTCAAAGACTGTAATCTCTGGATTAGCCCAGGTGCCACTCAGCAGTGAGTATAGGAATTGAAGAATAGAGCAGATGAATGCATAGCTGGAGAGATGGTGCAAGATGGAGGGCTTTATATTCCTGAGGTATTGGAGGAAGGTGGGACCTGTACAAGTTAAACAGGTTACATGTGGACACAAACGGGATCATTGTTGTGTGCAGGTACTGATAGGTATATAGAGAAGGGATTTTAACTACACCAAAATGAATGGGAATAGTTTTAGTGTGCAAAGTAGGGAGGGAGCAACATTCTCAAACTGCATCCAAGTGAAGCTTTTTTGCCATTACATACAAAGCCCAACAAGGGAGGGGGAGTTTCTGGACCCACTGTTCAGGAATTAGCTTGGTCAGGTACAGAAAGGGCGGCATGGTGGCTCAGTGGTTAGCACTGCTGCCTCACAGTTCCAGGGACAGGTTCAATTCCACCCTCAGGTAACTGTCTATGTGGCGTTTGCACATTCTCCCTGTGTCTGCGTCTGGATGCTGTGGTTTCTTCCTACAGTCCAGAGATGTGCAGGTTAGGTGATTGGCCATGCTAAAGGCAGGGGTTACATGCTCTTCAGAGGGCTGGTCTGCACTTAATGGCCTGCTTCCACATTGTAGGGATTCTATTCTATTTATGAATCCATAGGGAATCATCTTGGAAATAGTGACCATAAATCAATTAGATTGAGGATAGTTTTGAGCTTGGAATAAAAGTTCCAAACTGGGGAAATGTTAACTTTATTAAGCTACGATTTGCCCCGAGTGGATTGGGAGCAGCTACCTTTCGGTAAAACTGTGTCAGAGTAGCAGGAGGTATTCAATGAGAAAATAGCAAGGATACAGGGCACATATGTTTTTATAAAGACAAAGGGTGGAATCAAGACCAGGGAACTCAAGATGTTAAAGAACACAAATGTTAGGATTAAATAGAAAAGAGAAGCTTATGGCAGATAACAAGGGTTTAATAGGGCAGAGTTCCAAGAGGAGTATAATGAGTGCAGGGGTGACTTAAAAAGGAAATTAGTAAAGAAAAAGAGTGCATGAGAAAACATTGGAAAGTAGATTAAAGGAAACCCTGAAGGGCATTTTCAGTATGTAAAGAGCAAAAGAACAACTAGGGAAAGAGTAAAGCCCATTGGCAACCATAGAGGTAATTTGTATGTGGATTGGAAGACATGGGTATGGTCCTCAATTAATACCTCGTGCTGGTCTTCACAATGGAAAAGGATGATGCTGATATAGACATTAAGGCAGAAGACTGTGAAATATTAGAAAAATTTAAAGTGAGGAGAGAGAGAGAGAGAGCGAGAGAGAGACAGAGGGAGAGAGAAAACTAGCATATTTAGCAGTGTTAAGTAGAGAAATCTGCAGGCCTGGATAAGATGCACCCCGAACTGCCGAGGAGGCAAAGGAAGAGATAACAGGGGCCCTGGTAGTAGCTTTTAAGATTAAAATTAAATCCTCTCTGGTCAGAGGTGAGGTGCCAGAGTACTGAAGGATTGCTAATGTTGTCCCATTATTTAAAAAAAAAGGAAGAAATAGATCAGGAAATTACAATCTGACTTCAACGGTGGGAAAGTTCTTCAAACGAATTATGAGGGTCAGAGTATACTTGCATTTGGAGAGACATGGATTAATCAGGGATAGTTAGCATGGATTTTACAAAGGGAGGTTGTTGATGACATTTGGTTCAATTTTAAATTGGAAACGGAGGATAGGTATAACAGGGGACTGTGAAACAGTAGAAGATATTAAAGCAGAGAAAGGAGTTACTAATGATCTAATGGATCTTTGTGGGTGGGGGGTGTGGGGGTTGGTGGAAGGGCCTGATCAAAGTGGATCAGTCAGCTGCAGGAGTAGTTGGGAGAGGGCACATTGTGAGTGAGGTACAGTCTGAGTGTGTTAAGGGAATCCAGAGCAGGGGGAGAGGGGCTGTTTTGTTTCTTTATTCACAGTTGGTAAGGTGTGTTTTTTATGGTTTATACTTGGTATGACTATATTCTTCAACTTCAACTGGAGCAGGAGGGAAGGGGATGTAACAGGGGACTGTGGATTGGGAAAACAAATCAAATTGTAACATCACAGGAAAGTGGTCACTGATTGGGTCATGATGTTAAAAAGGACATTCTGTTAGGAAGAAGGGATTAACGGATAACCAGCGGGAATAAGGTGGAAGTCAGGGCCAATATCATGAATCAATATAAGTTAACCAGGTGAGGTGATGGCAGATGTAACGGTTAGTAAGCGTAAGGCCAGTTAATGAATATTACTCTTACAGAAGCACAATGAATGTTTATTTTAAACAGGGGCTTGAAGGAGGTTATGGCAGCAGAGCTCACACTCGTGAGACTCTCTTCTTGGAATTTGTGACAAACCATGGAACTTACTGTTGTCTTTGTGACCATGTGCAGGAAGTGTTTCCACCTGCTGCTCCTGACTCGAACGCATTTTGGGATTCAGTGTGGATCATCCAGACTGCTGAGCGTATTGTGGATAGCACATTCACTGAGCTGTTTACTGAGGACTGGACAGGCTGAAAGAGCATGGGTGACCACCTCACAGAGGAAGGCCGATGGTGCAGGAATTCCCTTTTCTAACAGAGGTATATTGATTTGAATGGTGCTGGGGGAGGTCTCTATACAAGTGAAAACAGTGGCAGCTGACTTCTTGGCACTGTGGGTTGGTCAGCTGTGCAAGATGGGAGGAAGAAGAGCAGCAGGGCTATACTGGTAGGGGATTCAATTGTAAGGAGAATAGATGGGCATTTCTGTGGCTGGAGAAGAGTCTCCAGGGTGGTGCGTTGTCTCCCTGGTGCCAGGGTCAGTGATTTCTGAACAGCTGCTGGGCATTCTGAAGGGGGAGGACAAACAGACAGAAATCGTGCTACATATTTGTACCAACAAAATTGGTAGAAAGCAGGATGAGATCCTGCAAGCAGAATTTAAGGAGCTAGGAAGTAGATTAAAAAGCAGAACTGTAAATGTAATAATGTCGAGATTATTTCCAGTGCCACGTACTAGTGAGTATGGAGATAGGAGGTTAGCCCAGATGAATGTGCGGCTGGACGGATAGTGCAGGAGGGAGAGCTTTCGATTTAGATTAGATTAGATTAGATTACTTACAGTGTGGAAACAGGCCCTTCGGCCCAACAAGATTTCTGGGATATAGGGAGTGTCTTTGGGAGCTGTGGGACCTGTACAAGGCAGGCAGGTTGTACCTGAACTGGAATAGGAGCAGTATCCTTGCTGATCTCTGTCAATTCCTGCAAGATTTGATGGCATTTATTTTAAAGTAAGGAGTGTGATGTCAGAGCAGATGAGTTGAGGATGTAAATTAAAAGATGGGCTTTGTTGTCATCGCAGTTACTGAGACCTGGTTGAGAGAGGGGCAGTTAAATATTCGGGAATATAGAACCTTCATGTGAGACAAGGGAAGAGGGAAGACAGGAGGGGGTGTCCCAATATTGATCAGAAACTCAATTACAGCTAGAAGGATTGATGATGTCTTAGAATGCTCTTCACAAGAAGCCACGTGGGTATAAAAACCAAAGACAGCAATCACATTGTTAAATGTATAATCCAGGCCCTGAACAGTCTGAGGATAAGAATAGCAGATGACTTGGCAAGTTTCAGAGAAGTGTAAAAGTAATAGGATATTGATAGGGGATTTCAACTTCCCTAACATTAACTGGGAGAGTTATTGTGTGAAACATTTAGAGGGGTGGTCAAAGTTTGTGAGAAGATTTGTAGCTCGGGTGCTCGTTGTTGTGGTTCTGTTCGCCGAGCTGGAAGTTTTTGTTGCAAAAGTTTCGTCCCCTGTCTAGGTGACATCCTCAGTGCTTGGGAGCCTCCTGTGAAGCGCTTCTGTGGTGTTTCCTCCAGCATTTATAATGGCCTGTCCCTGCTGCTTCCAGTTGTCCGCTGTAGTGGCCGGTATATTGGGTCCAGGTCTATGTGTTTGTTGATGGAGTTTGTGGATGAGTGCCATGCTTCTAGGAATTCCCTGGCTGTTCTTTGTTTCGCTTGCCCTATGATAGTAGTGTTGTCCCAGTCAAATTCATGTTGCTTGTCGTCTACGTGAGTGGCTACTAGGGATAGCTGGTCGTGTCGTTTCGTGGCTAGTTGATGTTCGTGGATGCGGATCGTTAGCTGTCTTCCTGTTTGTCCTATATAGTGTTTTGTGCAGTCCTTGCATGGGATTTTGTACACTACATTAGTTTTGCTCATGCTGGGTATCGGGTCCTTCGTTCTGGTGAGTTGTTGTCTGAGAGTAGCTGTTGGTTTGTGTGCTGTTATAAGTCCTAGTGGTTGCAGTAGTCTGGCTGTCATTTCAGAGATGTTCTTGATGTATGGTAGTGTGGCTAGTCCTTTGGGTTGTGGCATGTCCTCGTTCTGGTGTCTTTCCCTTAGGCATCTGTTGATGAAATTGCGAGGATATCCGTTTTTGGCGAATACCTTGTATAGGTGTTCCTCTTCCTCTTTTTGCAGTTCTGGTGTGCTGCAGTGTGTTGTGGCCCTTTTGAATAGTGTCTTGATGCAACTTCGTTTGTGTGTGTTGGGGTGGTTGCTTTCATAGTTTAGGACTTGGTCTGTGTGTGTGGCTTTCCTGTGTACCTTAGTGGTGAATTCTCCGTTCGGTGTTCTCTGTACCCTCACGTCTAGGAATGGGAGTTGGTTGTCCTTTTCTTCCTCTCTCGTGAATCAGATTCCTGTGAGTGTGGCGTTGATGATCTGGTGTGTTTTCTCTATTTCTGTGTTTTTAATGATTACAAAGGTGTCATCCACATATCTGACCCAGAGTTTGGGTTGAATTTGTGGTAAGACTGTTTGTTCTAACCTTTGCATTACTGCTTCTGCTATGAGTCCCGAGATCGGTGAGCCCATGGGTGTGCCATTGATTTGTTCGTATATCTGGTTGTTGAATGTGAAGTGTGTTGTGAGGCACAAGTCCAGTAGTTTAAGTATGCCGTCTTTGTTGATGGGTTCAACGTCCTGTTGTCTATGTCATGTCTGTTCAGCAGGTTGGCTATTGTTTCTCTGGCTAGGGCTTTGTCAATAGAGGTGAACAGTGCCGTTACGTCGAATGAGACCATGGTTTCTTCCTTGTCTATGTGTATATTTCTGATGATGTCCAAGAATTCCTGTGTTGATTGTATAGAGTGCCTGGATCCTCTGATCAAGTGTTTCAGTTTCTGTTGTAGTTCTTTAGCCAGTTTGTGTGATGGTGTCCCTGGTAGTGATACTATGGGTCTGAGTGGGATGTCTGGTTTGTGCACTTTAGGTAGTCCATAGAATCTGGGGGTGTTGTTGCTTTCAGGTTTCATTCTCTGTTGGTCAAACCTGGTTATCTGTCTGGTTTTTTGTAGGTTCCTCAGTGTGTTGTTTATCCTATTGGTGAGCTGTGGGGTGGGGTCAAACTCCCTCTTTTGGTAGGTGTTGGTATCTGCAAGTAGTTGTTGCGCTTTTTGGATGTACTCTGCTTTGTCCAGGATGACCGTCAGTCTGCCTTTGTCTGCTGGTAGTATGATTATGTTCTTATCGTTTCTTAGTGATTTTAGTGCTTCCCTCTCCTTGGTGTTGAGGTTATGTGTTTGTCTTTTCCTTGTTATCAGAGGTACGATACTTTGTCTCACTGTTTGTTGTGTCTCTTCTGTCAGTCCATTGTTCCTGAGTGTGCATTCTAGTGCTGCTAGGAAGTCTGCTGTCTTGGCGTCCCTGTGGTTGTAGTTGAGTCCCTTGGCCAGTATTGTTCTTTCCGTGTCTGTGAGCTGTCGGTGGGAGAGGTTTCTAACCCAGGTGTGTGTTGTGGTGTCCTCTCTGTTGTGTGTTAGTTTGGCCATTTTTTCTTTTACTGCCGTTTTTTTTGCAGTGTGTGGTCCTGTTCTGTCCTATGGTGACGGCCTGTTCTATGGTCCGGGTCCATTCCTGATTCGTGGTTTTTGAAATTAACGACTTTTGGCGCGCAATTTCATGTCTGTATTTGTGAAGTCTGTTGTGAGCGTCTGTGATCATTACCTGGATCATCCTGAGTCCGTTCTGTCTGGCTGTGTCTCTGGCTTGTGGATTGTTGACTGGTGGTCTGTATCTGACACATAGTGGAAGGATTCTGGAAGAGGGGTGGCGCAGTGGCTCAGTGGTTAGCACTGCTGCCTCACAGCACCCAGGACCCGGGTTTGATTCCCGCCTCAGGCGACTGACTGTGTGGAGTTTGCACGTTCTCCCCGTGTCTGCGTGGGTTTCTTCTGGGTGCTCCGGTTTCCTCCCACAGTCCAAAGATGAGCAGGTCAGGTGAATTGGCCATGCTAAATTGCCCGTAGTGTTAGGTGCCTTAGTCAGGGGGAAATGGGGCTGGGTGGATTTCTCTTCAGAGGGTCAGTGTGGAGTTGTTGGACTAAAGGGCCTGTTTGTACACTGTAGGGAATCTAATCTAATGAAAACAAAACTTTTTAATATAGTGCAGTACAGGGCCTTCAGCCCTCGATATTGCACCAACTTGTGGAACCAATCTAAAGCCTATCTATCCTACACTATTCCATTATCATCCATATGTCTATCCAATGACCATTTAAATGCCCTTAAAGTTGGTGAGTCTACTACTGTTATAGGCAGTGCATTCCACGCTCCTGCTACTCTCTGAGTAAAGAAACTACCTCTGACATCTGTCCTATATCTATCACCTCTCAATTTAAAACTATGTCCCCTCATGCTAGGCATCACCATCCGAGGAAAAAAGCTCTCACTGCCCACCCTATCTAACCCTCTGATTATCTTATATGTCTTCCTTAAGTCACCTCTCAGCCTTCTTCTCTCTAATGAAAACAGCCTCAAGTCCCTCAGCCTTTCCTCGTAAGACCTTCCCTCCATACCAGGCAGCATCCTAGTAAATCTCCTCTGAACCCTTTCCAAAGTTTCCACATCCTTCCCATAATGCGGTGACCAGAACTATACACAATACTCCAAGTGCAGCCGCACGAGAGTTTTGTACAGCTGCAGCATGATCTCATGGCTCTGAAACTCAATCCCTCTACCAATAAAAGCTAACACACCGTATGCCTTCTTAACAACCCTATCAACCTGGGTGGCAACTTTCAGGGATCTATGTACACTGAGATCTCTCTGCTCATCTACACTGAGATCTCTCTGCTCATCTACACTACCAAGAATCTTATCATTAGCCCAGTAGTCTGCATTCCTGTTACTCCTCCCAAAGTGAGTTGTATCACACTTTTCTGCATTAAACTCCATTTGCCACCTCTCAGCCCAGCTCTGCAGCTTATCTATGTCCCTCTGTAAATTGCAACATCATTCAGCACTATCCACAACCCCACTGACCTTAGTGTCATTCACAAATCTACTAACCCATCCTTCTACACCCACATCCAGGTCATTTATAAAAATGACAAACAGCAGTGGACACAAAACAGATCCTTGTGGTACACCACTAGTAACTGAGCTCCAGGATGAACATTTCCCATCAAACACCACCTTCTGTCTTCTTTCAGCTAGCCAATTTCTGATCCAAACTGCTAAATCACCCTCAATCCCAGGCCTCTGTATCTTCTGCAATAGCTACTGTGTGGCACCTTATCAGATGCTAATTTGAAGCTAGGCAAGTGGTTGAAATATCAGCTGAGGAGCATTTTACAAACAATGATCATAACTTCATTAGATTCAAAATTCTGATGGAAAAGGACAGGAATGGGCCTGAAATCAAAAGGGTTAAACTGAGGACAGGCTGATTTTAATAATATCAGAATAGGCTGGGAGCAGACACTTATAGGTAAATCTGTGTTTACTTGGACCTCAGCAAGACTTTTGACTTCTCCATGGGATCCAAGAAAATCTGACTAATTTGCAAATTCAAGAAGGCAGCTGTCCCCCACTTTCTCCAGGACAATCAGGGACAGCAATAAGTGTTGGCCCAGCCAGCGATGCCCACATCACACGTGAATAAAAGAAAAATTATTTCCAGAATCGGCTGGGTGGCAGGGAGCAGAGGTGATGCTTGGGGACTATTTCTGTTACTGAAAGTCTGTATCCGCTGGTATTCCACGGGGATCAGTGTTTGGAGCCCTTGCTGTTTGTGGTTTAAAAACGGTTTGAACTTGAAGGTCGGGGGTGGGGGGGGGTTAATCAGTAAGTTTGAGATGGTCCGAAAATGGTTGGATGATAAATGGTGAGGAGGATAGTGTTGGATTACAGTAGGATATAGACAAGCTGGTCAGACAGGCTGATCAATGGCAAATGGAATTCTACCTGAAAAGTGTGAGGTGATGTGCTTGGGCAGGGCAAACAAGGTAAGAGATACAGGATGATACTTGGTAGGACGTCAGGAAACACCGAGGATCAGAAGGACCTTGGTGTGCATGTCGACCTGTCCCTTAAGGTAGTGAGACAGGTGGAGAAAGTGCTTAAGAAGGCACATGGGATGCTTGCCTTTATTAGCTGAGATATAGAGTTTAAGAGCAGGGAGGTTATGCTGGTAACGTAAGGAAGGTTAGGCCACAGTGAGTATATTATGTGCAGTTAATGAATCCACATTATAGGAGGGATGTGATAGCACTGGAAAAGGTCGAGTGAAGATATACCAGGATGTTACCTGGGATGGTTGTCCAGTTATGAACAGAGATTGTACAGACTGGGGCTGTTTTCCTTGGAGCAGAGGAGACTGAGAGGGAACATAATGGAGATGTATCATACCGTGAAGGGGGTAGACAGGAAGGAATTTTTCCCTTTGGTGGACAGATCAAGGTGAGAAGTGAAAAGTTTAGATTTAGATTACTTACAGTGTGGAAACTGGCCCTTCGGCCCAACAAGTCCACACCGACCCGCCGAACAGCAACCCACCCAGGCCCATACCCCTACATTTACCCCTTCACCTAACACTACTGGCAATTTCCCATTGCCAATTCACCTAACCTGCACATTTTTTTTGGACTGTGGGAGGAAACTGGAGCACCCGGAGGAAACCCACGCAGACACGGGGAGAACGTGCAAACTCCACACAGTCAGTTGCCCGAGGTGGGAATTGAACCTGGGTCCCTGGCGCTGTGAGGCAGCAGTGCTAACCACTGTGCCACCGTGCTGCCCTGCTGCATCTTAAGGGGGATACACATGGCAAGTACTTTACACAGAGGGTGGTGGGTGTCTGGAACGCGTTGCCAGCAGAGGTGGTAGAGGCAGGCACGGTAGATTCATTTAAGATGCGTCTGGACGGATGAGTGAGTAGGTGGGGAGCAGAGGAATTCAGATGCTTAGGAATTGGGCGACAGGTTTAGACAGTGGATTTGGATCGGCTCAGCCTTGGAGGGCCGAAGGGCCTGTTCCTGGGCTGTAAATTTTCTTTGTTCTTTTGTACTTTGTTCTATCAATGACCAGGGGCTTACATTCAACGTGAGGTGATATGAGGAAAGATTTTTTTTTCACCCAGAGAGTGGGGGGAATCTGAAACTCACTTCCTGTACGGGTGATAGGGGAGAAACACCCATAACATTTATGTCAGAAGGTCAGTGCCGAAGGAACGCCACACTGTTGAATGGTCAATACTAAGGCAGTGCTGTACTGTCTTAGCTGCTGCTGCTGGGGTGAGGTGTTAAAAATAGTTGTATCTGACCTCTGTGAATTAATGCTTCCCCCCCACATCTGAATGAAATGCTGGGGAATCCTCCTGCTCAATATTCAACCATTGGCTGGCAGCGAAGTCACAATTAGCTGATGGGAATTGTGTTGCAATGTGTGGGGTGTCTCTTGTTTTCTCAATTTCCATAATGATGACGCCTGAGAAGGATTTGTGTTTGTGGTGGAGGTTGCACTATGTGAGGGCTGAGAATCACAGTGAGTGAATCACCAAGGGATGGTGCAGGAGTCTCAGCAAGACCAGTGTACCCTCATCTTTTGATGTCGGAATCATCCTTGAAATTCCTCAGATCACTTGTGCTGTGATCAGCTGGAGTCTGGATCCAGGAGAAAACATGAAGGTGATTTTTTAAATTGGAGCTGGAGGTGAAAATACTGCTGGATCAGTGTTTGGAAGTTGATTTTCTGAATGAGTTTGTCTTCAATAATAATCACAAACTGCGTCTCAGAAACATTGGGGGAATTGATTTGATGGAAGTTTGGGAATCTTTGTGACGTGTTGTTGATGAGGATAATCCAGCGTCTCACACTGTCACCTTGCAGTCCTGTCCAATCACACTGCACTCAGCTCTGTTAGTTACGCATGGCCTGAACAATAGCTCAGAAAACACATTCTCTCTCGCTGACTCACTCAGGTCCCTGAGTCTCTCTCTCTCTCTCACATACACACTGGAGGGGGCTGCATTGGTTGCCATAGCGATTGGTGCAAAGCTACGTGTACTTGCTGTTGATGAGAGTTTTAAAGCTGACTGTTATCTGCATCAGACTTCCTTTATCTTCCATCTGCCCCTCTCACCTTCATTTTCCAAGCCAATCACTCCATTATCACCCCATCACAGTCTCCCACAATTCTGGGCTCTCCCTCTCTCTCATCAGCAAAGACCCAGGTCCCAGCATCAGTCCCTGCTCACTGTCCTGACTACAGTCACCCCCAGCATCCCTTGTGATGTTCACTCTGTCCAGAATCCAGGGCTTGGAAATTCCTCATCATCCCAGTATATTTGAGGCCATTCAGCGTATCTGAGCTGTCTGCTTGCCCACCTGTCTGCTGCACTCAGACACAATGTTCCAGGGGACACTCGGCGAGAGTTCAACATTGAAAGGATCATGTTTATTATCCTTGTTACCCTTGGGTACAGCTGTAGGTCTTCCTTGGACAGGAAATGGTCAGCAACATTGTTGTGGGTCTGGAGTCACATGTAGGCCAGACCAGGTAAGGATGGCAGATTTCCTTTGCGAAAGGACATTAGTGAACCAGATGAATTTTAACAACAATTAGACTTTTAGTTCCAGATTTTTCGAGATTAAATTCAATTTCCAGCATCTGCTATTGCAGGACTTGAACCTGGAACCCTATACCATTAACTGGGTTTCTGGAATACTAGGCCACTGACAATAACAATAATCCATTAACCCCCTCCCAGCAAGTGCTGGATGCCAGCAACAAAATGGATCATTTCAGCTGTGTCTTTGTAACTCACACAGAGCACCGTCATTATGTGGGCTCCAAGAGGATTACAGTTCCTCACTGTCACATCAGGCTATGGTCTCAGTGGAGAAAGTGAGGTCTGCAGATGCTGGAGATCAGAGATGGAAATGTGTTGCTGGAAAAGCGCAGCAGGTCAGGCAGCATCTAGGGAACAGGAGAATCGATGTTTCGGGCATTAGCCCTTCTTCAGGAATATGGTCTCAGTGTCTGTATCATCTCCCTATATACACACTGGCATTGCTACTATCTCCTTCCACAGGTCAATAATCCTTAACAAGCTGACGTTTGATGCGTGTTTGTGATGTAACTGAAACTTTAATTATTCTGCAGCATCCCCAGAATTAAATTTAAACTCATTAACACAAGAATGTTCAACAACTTTACAAATAGATTTTGCCCTTTTTTGGGGAAGTGGGGGTTTTGGCATTGTACTGAATACAGGTGGGAAGGAGAGATGAGCCCATCATGTAACTGACCTTGTGACAATTACACAGTACTCAGGCTCTTTGCCCTGTTTCACAAGAATCAATTAATCAAACATGTTCATGGTCACAAACTCCAGTCTCCACCCCCACACTCTTTTCAATTCCCACACACACTCCATTTAACAATCTATCACTGATTCCAAAGCTAAACCTGAAGCAGCTGCTGGGATTCGCTGCTTGGTGATATTTCAATTTAACTTGGATTGACAGGGCAAATCTGCTTTTCATCATGTTCAAGGGAAAATCAAACTCTCAGCCCCCATCTCCTGCATCATTTCGCACTTCATGCCAGAACAAGTGGTTAATGTGGAAATGAAACAGTACCAGTATATCAAGGGAACAAGACTGACCCCACACTGTCTCTGTCCTGGGGGTGTCTGATATGGACAGTGTAGAGGGAGCTTTACTCTGTACCTAACCCAGTGCTGTCCCTGTCCTGTGGGTGTTTGATGGAGATGGTGTAGAGAGAGCTTTACTCTGTACCTAACCCAGTGCTGTCCCTGTCCTGTGGGTGTTTGATGGAGATGGTGTAGAGGGAGCTTTACACTGTACCTAACCCAGTGCTGTCCCTGTCCTGGGAGTGGTTGATGACGATACTGACATTGTGAGTGTTTTGTTCTGCAGAGCTGTTATCCAGAACTTTGACAAGTTGAAAGATTGCTGATATCTATTGAAAAGAATTGAGCAGAGGGTAATATTCCATGTGGAGCTGCTGCTGCTGTGAAGCAGGCAGTAAGTCACAGTCATTACTGAGGCTGGTGACTCAGTCTCTGTCTCTGTTCGAAACAATCTGCAGTGACTCATTGACATCAGCTTCAAAAGTACTCACTGTGTCTCGAGAAAGTTTGTGAAATGCGGAATTCTGTCACACTGTGGTGACTGGAGGCAATTACAACTTGCAAGCTGGAAATTTGATGGATTTTTATTAATTTGACAGATCATAGAATACATAACCCAAGCTGCTCAGCTGGTGGTGCAGGCTCACATAGTTGATAAGCCTGCAGGCTGTTTGATCAGTTTACTGTGTTAAATAGACCCTGAGAGTAATATCCATCTTCCGGAATATTCTTCCCGACTCAAGGAGCTGTGACAGGACTTTCAGAATCAGAATCAGATCAGGTTGTCATGGTAGCAACTACCTCAGATGAGCCACTCACAGTTTAACCTTTTGAACAAATCAGGAGTAACAGGAGGCCACTCAGCCCTTCAATTCTGCTCCACCATTCAATAGTGATGTTCCCACCTCGTGGTTAGAACCTTTGATTTGCCGTGCTGTACAAAACTCAACATGAAAGACTCCTTCCATCACATTCTCAGAGAGAGAGTTCGAAAGACTGATGGATCAACAAGAAATGTTTTTTTACCTAATCTCTGTTATAAATAATCGCTGGTTAAATTGGTGACTCTTGGTTTTCAAACTGAGGAAACACCTCTGAGCAGCCTGTATGTTTCAGTGACTGGGGGATGGGGGATGGGGGTGCACTGGGGGTCATGGGGCACTGGGGGACTTGGGGCACTAGGGGTCATGGGGCATTGGGGGATTGGGGGCACTGGGGGACATGGGGCACTGGGGGATGGGGGCACTGGGGGTCATGGGGCACTGGGGGACTTGGGGCACTAGAGGTCATGGGGCATTGGGGGATGGGGGGCACTGGGGGACATGGGGCACTGGGGGATGGGGGCACTGGGGGTCATGGGGCACTGGGGGACTTGGGGCACTAGAGGTCATGGGGCATTGGGGGATGGGGGGCACTGGGGGACATGGGGCACTGGGGGATGGGGGCACTGGGGGTCATGGGGCACTGGGGGACTTGGGGCACTAGAGGTCATGGGGCATTGGGGGATGGGGGGCACTGGGGGACATGGGGCACTGGGGGATGGGGGATGGGGGCACTGGGGGTCATGGGGCACTGGGGGACTTGGGGCACTAGGGGTCATGGGGCATTGGGGGATGGGGGGCACTGGGGGACATGGGGCACTGGGGGATGGGGGCACTGGGGGTCATGGGGCACTGGGGGACTTGGGGCACTAGAGGTCATGGGGCATTGGGGGATGGGGGGCACTGGGGGACATGGGGCACTGGGGGATGGGGGATGGGGGCACTGGGGGTCATGGGGCACTGGGGGACTTGGGGCACTAGGGGTCATGGGGCATTGGGGGATGGGGGGCACTGGGGGACATGGGGCACTGGGGGATGGGGGCACTGGGGGTCATGGGGCACTGGGGGACTTGGGGCACTAGAGGTCATGGGGCATTGGGGGATGGGGGGCACTGGGGGACATGGGGCACTGGGGGATGGGGGATGGGGGCACTGGGGGTCATGGGGCACTGGGGGACTTGGGGCACTAGGGGTCATGGGGCATTGGGGGATGGGGGGCACTGGGGGACATGGGGCACTGGGGGATGGGGGGCACTCTGGCAGAACCGTCTGATTGGGGAATTGATTTGATATGGGACATGCAGGTGAATTTTGGATGACTCGGAGTTTGGAGAGTCATATGGGACAGTGTGGTCGGGAAGGAATGAGAATAGACAAGATGAAGGGAACCAAGGCATGAGGAAAGTTTCACCATTAGAGGGTTACAGACTGGAACGGGTTTTAGACACCAAGGTCAGAGACAGTCAGGATCGCTGAGGAAAATGATGGCATTGGTGCTGGGAAAGTGCACTCACTGTTGGGCACCAAACAGAAGAGCTTCCTCTGAGTATTATTTTAATCACACGAAGCTCGGCTCAGGCCACACCAGCTGTGGTACAACCAACTGGAGAATTGGAAAATGAACAAGAATCAAGAGCTAGTCCTAAGGGTGACAGAGCAGAGTGGACAATGGGGTAATGGGGTACTGGGATAATGGGGTACAGGGTAATGGGGTACTGGGGTAATGGGTACTAGGGCAATGGGGTACTGGGGTAATGGGGTACAGGGTAATGGGGTACTGGGGTAATGGGTACTATGGCAATGGGGTAATGGGGTACTGGGGTAATGGGTACTAGAACAATGGGGTACTGGGGTAATGGGTACTAGGGCAATGGGGTAATGGGGTACAAGATAATGGGGTACTGGGGTAATGGGGTACAGGGTAATGGGGTAATGGGGTACTGGGGTAATGGGTACTAGGACAATGGGGAAACGGGGTACTGGGGTAATGGGTACTAGGACAATGGGGTAATGGGGTACTGGGGTAATGGGTACTAGGGCAATGGGGTAATGGGGTACTGGAGTAATGGGTACTAGGACAATGAGGAAACAGGGTACTGGGGTAATGGGTACTAGGGCAATGGGGTAATGGGATGGGGAAGTGGGGTACTGGGGTAACGGGGTACAGGGTAATGGGGTAATGGGTACTAGGACAATGGGGAAATGGGGTAATGGGATGGGGAAGTGGGGTACTGGGGTAACGGGGTACAGGGTAATGGGGTAATGGGTACTAGGACAATGGGGAAATGGGGTAATGGGATGGGGAAGTGGGGTACTGGGGTAATGGGGTACAGGGTAATGGGGTACTGGGGTAATGGGTACTAGGACAATGGGGAAGTGGGGTACTGGGGTAATGGGACAATGGGGTAATGGGATAATGGGGTACTGGGGTGATGGGGTACTAGGACAATGGGGAAATGGGGTACTGGGGTAACGGGGTACTGGGTAATGGGGTACTGGGGTAATGGGTATTAGGACAATGGGGAAGTGGGGTACTGGGGAATGGGGCAATGGGGTAATGGGATAATGGGGTACTAGGGTGATGGGGTACTAGGACAATGGGGAAATGGGGTAATGGGGTACAGGGTAATGGGGTACTGGGGTAATGGGTATTAGGACAATGGGGAAGTGGGGTACTGGGGGTAATGGGGCAATGGGGTAATAGGGTAATGTGGTACTGGGGTGATGGGGTACTAGGACAATGGGGAAATGGGGTACTGGGGTAATGGGGTACTGGGTGATGGGGTAGTGGGATAATGGGGTAATGGGGTACAGGGCAATGGGATAATGGGGTACTGGGGTACTGGGTACAATAGGGTGATGGGGCATGATGAGTTGTTTCGGGGCCTGAGAGGGTGAGTGTTATTTGTCGAGGGCAGGTTGGGATGAAGAATTTGCAGGGAGGGCTGTGGGGAGCTGCTGTGTTCGATGGTGAGGGGTTAGACTGAGTGCAGGGACAGAATTACAGACAGTGTGAATGATCCGGACTATGATCCGGGAATGGAGAAGGTGATTCACTATTCCCTGGGAATGGTTGGTCATTTCTCTATAAGTATCACACGCTGGGTCCTAGTGCTCTTTTTTCCTCTGATTGT